>NC_056729.1:1547943360-1548080860 GCF_019279795.1 Protopterus annectens | reverse complement strand
CTCCCTGGGTCTCCGTTGAAAATAAGTTCTGTCTTAGTTGGACTTTCCTGGTCAATAAGTGTTAAATAAATAAACAAAATAGGTTCATAGGTTCATAGGTAGGTACTAGGCTATCGGCCCAAGGACCTACGTAAGCCTAGCCATCAAGGTTCCCTGGCTTACGCCACCCAAGAAAGTTATTTTCCTGTGCCACTGTCGAGCAGAGACAAAGAAGTGATCCCTGGGGTGTATTTCCTATTTCCCATCCACTCATCAAGATTTTTCTTGAAGAGTGCTAATGAAGAACTTTGCTTGACATAGATGGGTAGCCTGTTCTAGAGTATGGGAAGTCTCTGGGACTGGAATCTATCCCTCCAGCATGTCCTGTTTATTGTGGTGACAAGGTTTAGGTCCCTAGAGCGTGTAGCTTGGAGGGATTGGGATTTCTTTAGGTGTAGCATGTCCAACAGCTCTGGGTTTGACATAGCTTTATATGTTAGGTAGAGATCACCTCGGAGTAGGTGATATGCTACGGAGTAAAGCTGGAGTTTTTTGAGGCAGTCAGTGTAGGGCATTTGTTTGAGGCCAGTAATCCTCTTTGTGAGGTAGTTCTGTGGCCTTTCCATCTGCTGCAGATGTCTTGTGAGGTACATTCCAAAAGGGGCGTTGTACTATATAATGGGTCTAATGAGTGTCGAGTAGAGGGGAACAATGACCTCTTTTTTCCTAGATGAGAACCCTTTTATGATGAGGTGTGCCATGTAGAAGGACTTCCTGACTACTGTGGCGATGTGACTATCAAAGGAGAGACTACTGTCCACCTGGGTCCCAAGGTCTCTTATCACACATTCGGTGTTAAGTAGACTGCTGTCTATGTGGTAGTTCATGGGTACAGAGTTTTTATCAAAGGGGATGACACTGCACTTTTTGGCATTGAGCTTGAGGCCATGGCTGTGACACCAGGCATCTGTCTCAGCGAGGCCCTTCTGTAGGATGTCCACATCATTTGGGGACTTGACTATGGCTCCTAGTTTGCAGTCATCTGCGAATTTCGTTAGCCAGAGGCCTTCTGTGTTAGCCTGTACTTCACAGAGAAGTAGATACCAAACAGGAGAGGT
Source organism: Protopterus annectens (assembly GCF_019279795.1). Classification (NCBI taxonomy): domain Eukaryota; kingdom Metazoa; phylum Chordata; order Ceratodontiformes; family Protopteridae; genus Protopterus; species Protopterus annectens. The sequence goes on along the minus strand of NC_056729.1, from coordinate 1,548,079,763 downwards.
CCCAGGACAGAACCCTGTGGTACTCCAGTTGTCACTGCTGTGAGGTCAGATTTGGAGTCTGTAACTTTTACAGTGTGGGTTCTGTCAGTCAGCCAGTTGACAACCCATCTTGTGATGTAGGGATTTATATCTAGTTTAGTGAGTTTAGCTATAATTCAAGAATGGGGGATGGTGTCGAAAGCCTTGGCGAGGTCAAGATAGGCTGTGTGAACCACCTTATCTAACTAAAATAGAAACACCTAAATGCCTTTAGTTATTGGGTGTGGCTCCACCTAGTCTTGCAAAGAGTAAAACTTCAATTGAAGTGCCTGCTTTACAGTGTACAAATAGCAGCATAGCACAATATAAGTGAACTAAGAATCAAAGAAACAAATGAAGAAAAACAGCTTTTGGCTTTAGATGCAACATAGATAAATAAATAAATAAATACAAAGTAGTAAAAAAATGACAAAACACACTCAAAACAGATTTAAATTGCTAGGCACAGCACAGAACCCACTTGACAAATATCTAGACTATTATCATTATTAGTTTATAAGAGTCTAAATTTAAATAGGTTATCTTTATTACAAAAATAAAACTAAATCCATATTTTCACCACCTTCATCCTAAAGTGTTACAAGTTTCACAAATCATTTTATCTATACACTTTATGCATACTTTCAGTCTTATACTTAAGAAAATTCATTCCAACTAGCTTTAGGCATTCACTGGCCAGCTGCAGCGTCATCACTGTCATATATTACCTTACATACAGCATGACTTTAGGCCAGCTGCAGTGCCATCACTGTCGCATATTACCTTACAGACAGCATGGCCTTAGGCCAGCTGTAGTGGCATCACTGTCACATATTACCTTCCAGACAGCACGGCTTTAGGCCAGCTACAGTGCCATCACTGTCATATATCACCTTACAGACAGCATGGCTTTAGGCCAACTGCAGTGCCATCACTGTCATATATTACCTTACAGACAGCATGGTTTTAGGCCAGCTGCGGTGCCATCACTGTCATATATTACCTTTCAGACAGCATGGCTTTAGGCCAGCTGCAGTGCCATCACTGTCACATATTACCTTACAGACAGAACGGCTTTAGGCCATTGCAGTGCGATCACAGTCATATATTCCTGACAGACCAACTATACCTCATCTTGTAAAAAGTGTACTAACAGGGGCTGTATTTTTAGACCTGAAATAGGAATTTGAGAACGTGGGACACATTTTGATTTTAGATGAATAAGCTCAGCATTAACACTCAGATGTTTGCAGTTCTGCTGTTTGGCATCCACAAAAATAAATAGATAAATAAATAAATAAATGAATAAATAAATAGCCAGGGTCATCCTGTTATTAATTAAGGACCACGATAATTCTGTTGTACCAGAACAGTTTGGGTATAACACAAAATCTAACACTTCCTGGCATTTAGACTTAATCTTCTTTTGGCTTTTCCCAAGTAGGGGTCACCACAGCAGATCACCTGTCCACTCAAGATTGGCAGTGGAGTTTTACAGGGTCAAGTTGCCAGCCCAGCACCCAACCTTCCACAGGAGGCACACACTCACACCTAGGGCCAATTTAGAGTATCTAATCTACCTACAGCATTGCCTTTAGGAAGAAACTGGAGCACCCAGAGAAAACCCACATGACCACAGAAAGCACCCCAGCCAAGGATTGAACCAGAGAACCTCTTGCTGTGAGGTGACAACACTAACTGCTGCACCACAGTGGCCGCCCTATGATGGGGAAATCCTAGAAAGCTTCTGCATCACAGTCAGCCCTTCCAATTTTCCAGGTTGCTGGTGAAGCTGCATGCTAATGCAGCAGTATAGGGGCGTGGCTAATTTTAATAAGCCATGCGATCTTCCCAAAGAATCTCCAGTTCCTCAATAACTTGTCAAAGAGATTCTTCACTCTGCCAAGATACATTTTTTGTCTAACAGGCAAAAATGAACACCATAGTTTGATGGGGTTCAACTATTCACTCATATGGGGTTATTTACAGCACAGGTATGTACTGTGGTGCCATGTGTATGTGAGTGTGTTTTTCTGTGTGAGTGACAACTCTGAAATGAATCAAAGACAAACCTCATCAGAATTAGGAACAAAACCAGAAATAATTAGGGGCAATCAGGACACTTTTAAAAATATTAGTATTATTAATTGGAGACATTCGCTTGAGCATGTATGTGTCTGGGAGGTTGCACTACTGGAGTTTGATAGGGGATGATGACTCTGTATGTGTGTGTATGTGTTGGAGTGTGCATGAGGGTGTGTTTTGAGTGTTTATGTGAGTTCACACATTTGTTTGTGGAAGTGTGTGTGTGTGTGTGTGTGTGTGTGTGTGTGTGTGTGTGTATGTGTGGGTGTTTGTATGAGTGTGAGTGTGTGTGTGTGTGTGTGTGTGTGTGTGTGTGTGTGTGTGTGTGTGTGTGTGTGTGTGTGTGTGTGTATGCATCATTTTTAGCAGATACAATTTAAATGGCCACAATCTATATGCTGTACTGAAATCATTAAACTGACTCCTTAAATAAATAGGAATAAATTTTTATCTGAGTAATCTAAGTATTGTTAAAAGTGGTATGTTTAAAACACGGAGTAATATATTTTGTGATATCAAAAGGTGGTCTAACTAGCCCTAACAATATTTTCTAAGGTCCAAAGTCTTAAAACACATTTTTTCATGCTATTTTAATTAAATTACACAATTTACTTGTTCCAAAAATATTTTAGTAATTTCATTAATGAAATAATGTACATAAGGAAACCTAGGGGCTGACTGCAAAAGTTATCAAAAGAAAGGAGTGCATTAAAATAGTGGGAGTTGGTAAAGAAGAAGCAGAATGAGAAGGCAATGGGGTTGAGAGGGTGACCTAATGGTTAAGGTGTTTGCCTTATAAACACAAGCTACAGGGTTTAAATCTCACAGGGGATAACTGGTTTGGCTTAAAATGGCTTGCAACAGCAGTTAGCCTAGTACTAGCCTATGCTGGTTGGATAAGTAAGAGGGGAAGTCACAATGGCAAAGAACAAGGCATTACTGAAACCCTACCAACTTGTGAAAAGTAACTCAGCAGATGACACTGTCATTATTTTGCAAGGCAAAGACACAAATATAAAGAAGGCAATAATCAGACATCAACAATCTGCTTACCAGTCCAGAGAGCATCAAATGGAAATGGAATGAATACCTGCATCAGCTTCTAAGTGAAGAAAACCCTCCAGAAGCTGCACTGCCCCAGACATAGCCTACAATGATAAAGGAAGAAGAACTCACGCTTGAAGACGTAGAACAGCAATAAGGAAAAGAAAGTCAGGGAAACCAACAGGTTCAGATGAGTTCTCATAAGATTTGATCAAGATGTTGGATGAGTTAGGGGAGAAATGGCTTCTGAGGGTACTCCTCAAAGTATGGAAAGAAAGGCATATCGCAAATGACAAATGAATGAAGATAAACAAAAGACACATTCGCAACTGCAGGCAGTATAATGACATTAAACACCCGTCACACTCCTTGAAAGTGCTAGACATGGTGATTAATGAATGAATACACACAGTAGTAGAAAGTAAGATGGGAGTTCAATACTTTAGATTCTGATCAGGATGCAGTACAACCAACCTCATCTTTACTGTGAGACAGGTGGTGCTGAAGTAGCTGAAGATGAGAAAAGAGGTCAGCTTGGCATTCCTAGACTTGGAAAAAGCATATGATAAGCTCCAAAAAAGGCTGATTTAGGCAAGCCTACATCAGTTTATAGCCTGATAACATTGGTAGAATTAGAGCAGGATCTGTACAAGAACTAAATGATTTAAGTATGAACAGTATTTAAACTCAAATAGGGGTTCCATTGGCAGTGGGTGTGCATCAGGGTTCAGCTCTAAACCCACTGATGTTCATACTAGTGATGGACTACATTAGTGATTAGGTCGGGGGGGGGGGATCAGCAGCCTGCTGTAGGCAGACAATGAGGCACTACCAACAGACTCTGAGCAGGACGTTTATTAAAAGATTGGGGATTGGAGTGCAAAATTTAATTATCATGGCATAAAACTGAGTACAAATAAGACAATTGCTCTGATAGCAAAAGGAACTTATCAGTTTATAACTGACATAAAAGGCATAATAATGAAAAAAGTTTGCAGCTTCAAGAATCTGGGAAGGTAGGCTGAGAAGAAAGGAAGTCTGAATAACGAGAGTGAAGCATACCTCTCAACCTCTTAGTGCAAGATATCTGGACAAAGCCCGAGAAAATGGGGGGACAAAGACCCAAAAATAGACACATATTTTAGATATTGCTTTTATAAACTTAGAAAGTTGCTTGAGTAACAGCGTTTGTTTTAACATACATTTTCTGAAGGATATGAAGTTTGAAATTCAAATGTATTATTATTTAGTAACTAAAGTCCTCAGATCATCCCAATGTTTTGCCAGAAAACCACACATTGTATGAGGAACAGAGCAAAAATATGAGCCATAAATCTGGACATTCTACGAAAATCTGGATAGTTGTATGGTATAGGATTAGCTAGAATCAGAGGTGCTGCAGATGAAGTGCCCAATATTGGTGTTAGTCTTTACACTAAGGAACAGACTTAGAAATAAGGACATCAGAGAAAAAGCCAAAGTAACTCCAATTTCAGAGAACACAGAAGAAAACAGATTAGGAGTTGGATGTATTGTGTTAGTGAAGACCTGTGACAGTCAGACATAAATGTTGAAAAAGGCAGAAAAATAGCATTGTATAAAGACAGGCAGCAATTGATGCAACAACCTGAACCAGTAAAGAAATGGGAAAAAGGGAGCTGATACTGATGACAGTGATTATTAATTATCCTTGCACTTGGACCTGTGACTATGTTAACATACGAGTGTGTTTTGTGACAACTAAGAATTTACATTATTTTCCCAGGAATGCAGGAATATGCCCTCTGCTTAATAAAGATACCTCACATCTTTAACAGTCCTGGTGTTTTCATTGGACTCCCTTAGTTCAGCAGGTCGTTTGTGTTCAACAGGTTGGGTCAGCCACCTTCAGTTCCAAGGCAGGTTTTTAGTAATATCTATGTGCTTCCTTAATATACATCATTAGTAAATGCAATTCAAAGTACACTATCATGCAGGTACTTGAATGCTTCAGGATTAACCAAATTTTTTATATTCCAAATGATGTGAAAAACTGTACAAGAACACTCTGTAAGTCATTTAAATTATTTGTTTCTTTGAAATTTCTGGATTCATATTGCATTCTTCCCTTTAGAATGCACATTTTAGTTCCTTTCAGTTGATTCTAGATTGACCTAAGGCATGGGCTCAGTTTATAAGGCTTTAAGTTATTTTATCCTTAGTTTATGATTATGCATAATGCTTAAGTTATGGTGCTGCGGTAGCATTGTCACCTCCCAGTAAGACGCTGTCCGGTTCGATTCTCAGCTAGACCATCTTCTGCGTGGAGACATGCGTGAATGGGCGTACCTTCGTTGAAGGTTGTGCGTCAGGCCTAGCAAGCCGGTATGTAAAAATCAACTGCCAATCATTAGCGGACCGGAGTTCCGCTGTGACGACCCCTAACCGGGAAAAGCCAAAAGACACACACAGGAACACGTAAAAAGCACGACAATGGAAACACCCAAATAATCCACAAATTTTAATTCGATGCGAAAACTCTCTTAGAAAACACACAATAAGACAAGTGCTTTTGCCTGATTAATATCAGGCTTTATCAAGACAAGTTACCAAACGGATGTGCACAAGTTTATATAATACAGTCAATTAAAAAGCTTATTTGGCTTAAAACAATTTCAACTCAATTAATTACATTTTAAAGTGCAAGTGCTTTGTAAAATTGTGCTGCAGACTATTACTAGAATATTTGATAAAAACATGTATCATTAATATAAGACTTGATCTATGCCTTTTCAACTATCATGATTTAAATTACGTGGGTTAACTAAACTTAAACTGCTGTCCTAATAAGAGCAAATGCAGTTAGTCGTATGTTTCTTGGTCTTATAGACAACAATATTTGTTGAATGCCTCCTAAATATAGAAAAAATAATCTGTAATACTAAAACTGAATGAATTATTGCTTAAAAATGAATAAATTGTTGCTTAAAAAATCATGAAATAACTTTATCCCACGAAGTTGAACATTGGTGAAGAAAAGGAATCCCATAACACATTAGTCCTCACCTTTAATAATGATTCAACAAGGTTTAGAGAATTAATTTTAAAGTATTGGCCTGTTTTAAAATCAAATGATGAAATTAGGAATTTTACAGCTGCACAGCCCAATTTCGTTAATACTAGAAATATTAACTTAAAAGGTTTATTTGAGAGACAGGATATAATGACTTCCCTTTCCCGTAAGTCCAAATTAGGAACATACAAATGTGGGGCTTGCAAGCAATGCCCATACATTTACAACAAATGTAATTATTACATTGCTTCTAGAAATTTTAAAATAATTCCTATGAATTATCACAATTGTTCTACAAAAAGTTTAGTATATTTAGGATTCTGTACAAGTTGCTCTGGATTTTACGTCGGGAAGAAGGAAAGAACACTTAAAAAGGATTCTGAACACTTATATGAAATTAATATTAAGAAAGAATCAAATGCATTTTACAAGCATTCTTTAGTGTGTTCAACTATGTCCTTAAAGTTTTTGGTATTGGAGCAGGTGTTACAGAACCCTAGAGGTGGTGAATGGGAAGCTTCATTAGAATACAAAGAATTATTATGGCAGATTAAGTTAAACGTGACAAAAACCCCAGGAATGAATGATACCATTAGTATTTAAAGTGTTCTAAAGATTAGGCGGGCTAGGTTATAATGATAATTAGGATTAATTTTAGAATTATTTAATATTTAATATTTATATTTAATATTCAATATTTAATATTTACTATTTATTATGTACTATTTATTAACCAAGTTTTTAATAAATGAATTTTTAGAATGTTAGTAATTTTTTGTAAATTTATGACAGAGCCCACAAAACAACTATATTTGTATGGGGTATCATGTTTTTAACTAATTTTTTCTTGCCTAATTTTTTTCTTGCCTATCTATGCACATAAGATTTTATTTGCGTTATAAGCTAATTTTTATATTAATTTATATATTAGCTGTTATATTAACCTATGTATTAAGTTTTTTGATGTTGGCAGCTTAACTGAACTTACAGTGGGATTATATTAACAATGTGTTGGCACTTTATATTTTTAATATTTTTTAACATTTTGAGTCATTTCTTTCAAGCACGTATCTTAGTTATTTCATGATTTTTTAAGCAACAATTTATTCATTTTTAAGCAATAATTCATTCAGTTTTAATATTACAGATTATTTTTTCTATATTTAGGAGGCATTCAACAAATATTGTTGTCTATAAGACTAAGAAACATATGACTAACTGCATTTGCTCTTATTAGGACAGCAGTTTAAGTTTAGTTAACCCACGTAATTTAAATCATGATTGTTGAAAAGGCATAGATCAAGTCTTATATTAATGATACATGTTTTTATCAAATATTCTAGTAATAGTCTGCAGCACAATTTTACAAAGCACTTGCACTTTAAAATGTAATTAATTGAGTTGAAATTGTTTTAAGCCAATTAAGCTTTTTAATTGACTGTATTATATAAACTTGTGCACATCCGTTTGGTAACTTGTCTTGATAAAGCCTGATATTAATCAGGCGAAAGCGCTTGTCTTATTGTGTGTTTTCTAAGAGAATTTTCGCATCGAATTAAAATTTGTGGATTATTTGGCTGTTTCCTTTGTCATGGTTTTTACGTGTTCCTGGTTTTACTGTGCTTTTGGCTTTATCAAAAGACACACACACTTAAGTTATGCCTCAATACCTCTTCATATTTCCTATCTTTTTATTCTAAATCAAAATTTGGGTTAATGACTCAGCAGATATTTCACATTCTTTTTCGTATTGCAAATCAGTGGAATACATGGGAAAATATTCTTATTTGAAAACTGTTAAAAGTTATAAAAATTATTCTAACTTAGCAGCAAGGTATTTTTTTTTAATTTTCTGTAGAAAATAGTTCATAGGTTCATAGGTAAGTACTAGGCTATCAGCCAAAGGGCCTACATTAGCCTAGCCAACAAGATTACCTGACTTACACCACCCAAGAAAGTTATTTTCCTGTGCCACTGCCGAGCAGAGACACAGAAGTGATCCCCATGGTGTATTTCCTATTTCCCATCCACTTGTCAAGATTTTTCTTGAAGAGTGCTAATGAAGAACTTTGCTTGACATAGATGGGTAGCCTGTTCCAGAGTATGGGAAGTTTCTTGGACAGGAATCTATCCCTCCAGCATGTCCTATTTATTGTGGTGACAAGGTTTAGGTCCCTAGAGCGTGTAGCTTGGAGGGATTGGGATTTCTTTATGTGTAGCATGTCCAACAGTTCTGGGTCTGACATAGCTTTATATGTTAGGCAGAGATCACCTCGGAGTAGGCGATATGCTATGGAGTAAAGCTGGAGTTTTTTGAGGCATCAGTGTAGGGCATTTGTTTGAGGCCAGTAATCCTCTTTGTGAGGTACTTCTGTGGCCTTTCCAGCTGCTGCAGATGTCTTGTGAGGTACATTCCAAAAGGGGCATTGTACACTATAATGGGTCTAATGAGTGTCAAGTAGAGGGGAACAATGACCTCTTTTTTCCTGGAAGAGAATCCTTTTATGATGAGGTGTGCCATGTAGAAGGACTTCCTAACTACTGTGGTGATGTGACTATCAAAGGAAAAACTACTGTCCACCTGGATCCCAAGGTCTCTTATCACACATTCGGTGTTAAGTAGATTACTGCCTGTGTGGTAGTTCATGGGTACAGAGTTTTTACCAAAGGGGATGACACTGCACTTTTTAGCATTGAGCTTGAGGCCATAGCTGTGACACCAGGCATCTGTCTCAGCAAGGCCCTTCTGTAGGATGTCCACATCATAGTTCCATATAAAATAATTAAATGACCAAATTATTGCAATAATATTTATTCAAACACCATTAAAATGTTCTTGGTGCCCCAAGAAAAGCATTCTAGGAAATAACAACTGGATCTATATAATAAGCTTGAAGAGACTTTTCTTATAACATATGATCATTGACACCTAAAGAGCGAATGCTCTAAAGTGCGAATGGCCATGTCCGTGAATTTTATCCTCGGGGGAAAAAAATCAGTTGGTTGTTATCGGGAATTGCCCTTTTCCCCAACGTTGAGCAATCACAGAGTTGATATATTTAGTTATTTAGTTGGGGGGTGTGGGGAACAGCCCCCCACATCGGGGAGTGTGGGGGGTGAAGTCCCCCACTTGATTAGGGTTTTGAAGTTTGTGTTTTTTGTTTACGGCCTCGTTAATTTTTTCCCAAGGAGAAAATTTGCAGATGTGGCCGTTCACGCTTTAGAGCATTCGATCTTTGGGTCTCGATGATTACATTTTCGAAGAAAAGTCTCTTTGAGCCTATAATATAGACAGAAAACCACTTCAAGGAGGTTAGTCCAACTTGCAAGTACAACCAAGTAAATCCAATAAATCCAATAGAACGTTATAATAAAACTTTTAATTGTGAGGGCTTTCAGTCACATAAAATAAATTAACTTCATCAGACAATTAAAAATCCTACAAGAAAATATTTAAATACACTTGTTAATTAATGAATAACAAAACCCGCCCTTTTGTTATGCTATGTAAATGAATTAACATATTTAAAGACACATAAAATATTTTCTGTATATGCTGATTTATCCACATGTAATCCTACTTAGCAATACTGTATAAAGTCAGAAAAAATACATTTATATATATATATATGTATATAGTATATAGTTTCATACTGCTTCCTGAAGGTAAAAGCTTTTTATGTTTTTTACCTCAACAATGATTTTAATTTCAAAATACATTTTAAGGAGCAATAGTCATTTAGTCCTGGGAATGAGTGTGCGCTGAGCTTCAATTGCCATGGAAACTCCCGCTCCTCCAGTTTAAGAGCCCAAGGACCCCCTCTAATACTGGGTTCTACTTATTCAATAACTAAATATTGAAAGTAATGCCTTGGTTCATCTAATACATCACTAGCTAGGGCATTTGTTCAATTCTGGTTACCTATACTGTATTGATGTTCATATATCCTTTGTTTAAAGTGCCTCTCTGCTTTACCAATGTAAAACCAGGTACATAATTGGCACTGGGCTAGGTAAATTACCGCTCTTGTGTTACAATCATATTTTCCTGTTATGATATACCACTCATCCAAGATTGTAAAGGATGTTGTTACTTGAATAAATTTACAACATGGGGCATCTACCACATTTTTTTATTCCGTTATTGGTCATGTAATTTTTTTTATGTTCCTCTCCAGGATAAATTTAATATTACACCCTCTTTGATATGTTATTTTAGGTTTAGGTCCTAATTTACTCCTGATTGTCATATCTTCATTAATGAGAGCACAGTTTTTGTTCAAGATTTCCCTCAATATACTAGCATCCTTAACACTAACTTTGTCTGCCACTACAGGACTTATTGGTAGCATACTAGAATTTTGATATTAATTTAATTCAAAGATATTCCTGTTTAGGATGGATTTAAAGTGTCCTGTCATCCTTTTTCTCTCAACTTTGAGGATTATGTCTTCCAAAAAATTCAGGGGGTAACCTCGCCTGGTAAACATATTCTTCAGGGTTTGACATTCAATGTCAAAATCTTGACTCAGTGAATTCATTCTGGACGCTCGTACAAGTTGCTTTTTCACTACAGCTTTTTTTTTGTTTATAAGGTTATTTTATCCTTAGTTTATGATTATGCATAATGCTTTAGTTATGCCTCCATACCACTTCATATGTCCTATCGTTTTATTCTAAATCAAAATTTGGGTTCATGACTCAGCAGATATTTCACATGCTTTACACAGTATTACTAAGTAGGATTACATGTGGATAAATCAGCATATACAGAAAATATTGTATGTGTCTTTAAATATGTTAATTCATTTACCTAGCATAACAAAAGGGTGGGTTTTATGATGTCATTAATTAACAAGTGTATTTATTTGCTTGTAGGATTTTTAATTGTCTGATGAAGTTATTTATATATATGTATAGATATATATATATATATATATATATATATATATATATATATATATATATATATATATATACATACACACACACCCTAATATTCCAATATAAAATATATCAATTATAAAAGTATCTAATATATCTCAACATACCTTCAAAACTTCATATCAACACAAGAAAAAAAACACAAGAAACCCCCCACCCAAGAAAAAAAAAAAAAAAAAAACAAATATTGAAAAGACACACAACATGAGTGATAAACACTCAAACCCACTGGTATACTTTGTACATATACATTCATGCTGGTATCAAGATTTCACCTAATAGAAAAATACACCCTACCATTGGTCATTGAGTCCCAGTTTAAATAGGGCCCCTAAGTTTACTGTCCATCTACGTTCTTTGTTCAACAGTATTTTATGTCTAAAAAACGCATTCATAACTTGTTCTTCCACCGTATCAATGCCTACAAACACAAAATGGGTAGTACTGTGCACCAGTGAGTGTTTATATAAAGCACTTCAGATACGCTTGCATTTTATATCACTAGTATGCAGAGCTATCCTCTGTTTTAAAGTTCATGAGGTTTGCCCTATATAAAAACCTCCACATTGGCATACCGCCATGTAAATAACCCATGCACTTGTACATTTGATCAAATATCAAATATCATAAACTTTTCTGGTATTAACCGAAGTGAAAGACTGAGTTTTTGAAATTAACTTACAATATTTACAATGACCACAATATGTACTACCCACCCCTATATGTTGTAATTCCATAGATGGATAGTTTGCTTTTTTGAATGAAGAAAAATATTGTCCCAAGGATTTACCCTTATGGTAACCAAAACTGCATTTCTCATCTACTAGCAGGGGCGGCTCGTGCTATAGGACTGCAGGACTGCAGCCCTCCCACCTGTAAAAATGAAATTCCCCACATAAAAAAAAAAAAAAAATTAAAAATCTTTTCTTACATGAGTAGTCCCGGACTCTCCGCATGTGTGCTTAGTTTTGACTGCTGTCAGAGGCAGACCAGAACTCCACGCACGCATGTGTGCTCATTCCTGAACTCCAGACTGCTCTCTTAGGCAGTCCAGATAGGGAAGGCAGGAAACTCTGCCCTTCCACCCCAAAGGTCTGTACGGTGATGACTGCACAGATTGGAAGGTCACTGGATTGCATCGCCCGCAGGCTGGAGGCTCCAGTCTATTCAAGTCTCGTGGGGACCCACCAGTAGGATGCTCCAGCCTACTCACATCTCACGGGAGAACAGCATGCGCGGGCTGTTATGGAGAGTAGAGACAAGACAGGTGGAGAACTTAGCTGGGCTGCTGCAGAGGATCACTACGGAGGACAGAATCAGCAGAGGATGTAGCTGGACAGGATCGCTACGGGGGACAGAATTAGCAGGTGTGTGTGGGCTGTTATGGAGAGTAGAGATGAGACAGATGGAGGACTTAGCTGGGCTGCTGCAGAGGATCACTACGGAGGACAGAATCAGCAGAGGACATAGTTGGGCAGGATCGCTACTGGGGCAGAATTAGCAGGTGTGTGTGGGCCGTTATGGAGTGTAGAGATGAGACAGATGGAGGACTTAGCTGGGCTGCTGCTGAGGACAGAATTAGCAGGTGTGTGTGTGTGTGCGTGTGTGTGTGTGTGTGTGTGTGTGTGTGTGTGTGTGTGTGTGTGTGTGTGTGTGTGTGTGTGTGTGTGTGTGTGTGTGTGTGTGTGTAATGCTCCAGGTGCTACATGGTGGTAGATAGAGAATAAGGCTTGAACCCTGTACCTTGGGCCCAAGTGGCAAGAGCCTGAATTCCCAACCCACCACTATTTGTTAAAAATTTGCAGATTTTTGCCTCATATTTGTTCTGTTGCTCATAAAATTTATTGTTTCTGTATTTTTGTTTCTTGACACAGTCAGTGGTACAGTGGTGCACTGGTAGCATTGTTGCCTGACAGCTACAGGTTCTCTGGTTTGATTCTTGCCTGGGGAGTCATCTGTGTGGAGTCTTGCATGTCCTCCCTGTGTTTGTGTGAGTTTGCTCTGGTGTCCTCCCATCTTACAAAGACATGTGTTTGGAGTGTTTCTCCCTGGTCCTCTGCTGAAAATTGGCTTTTGTTCCAAGTCAGACTTTCCTGGTTAACAAATGTTAAATAAAAATGACAAGCATTTGAATTTCAGACTTCATATACTTCAGAAAGTACATGGTAACACACAACCTTTTATTCTAGCAATTTTTGAAGTTTATAAGATGGATATCTGAACTTTGTCCCTATTTTTGGGACTGTATTCCCCCATTATTGGCTTCGTCCAGTTTTTTGTGCTAAGGTTGAGAGCTATGGTGAGAACTGAATTCACTGAATATGTTTGGGGGCTGTATTCCCCCATTACTGGCTTTGTCTTGTCTGCGTGTTTTTTGCTAACAGGTTGAGAGCTATGGTGAGAACTGAATTCACTGAATATGTTTGGGGGTTGTATTCCCCCATTATTGTCTTTGTTCAGGTGTTTTGTACTAAGAGGTTGACAGCTATGGTGAGAACTTAATTCACTAAATGGTAGCCATTTAAGTTTCAGTCTTTCTCTCTTTCATAAAACAGATGATTTGGTGTAGTGGTATGTTGCTCTAACTGTTTTGCACAGTGTCCTGGGTTCAATACTTGGCAATGAAATGTATGGTGGTAGCATAGCATTTTATTCTAGCAACTTTTCAACATTATACAAGCAATGTTTAAAATGTATCCCTGGTATTTGGGTTTTTGTCCCCCCCCCAATACATTTTGGCTTTTTCCAGATTTCTTGTGCTGCAAAGTTCAGAGATACAGCTGAGTGTCAAGTAGATTTTACAAGAAGCTGAAAGCTGCAGGGGAACAAAAGTTTAGTGCTGCTTATGCTGAGTGTGTTTGCATTGTTAATAGAACAACACGTAGCATACTCACTTTTGATGCAGAAGGCTCTGGGTTCTACTCCCACAGTAGGTAGATGCATTGCTGATACTGTACTGTGTTGTAAAGGGGGTGGATGCTGCAGTCCTTTTTGGCAAAGATACCTAGTAACTATGAACCTGTTATCAGTTTGCCATCCATTCCCTATTGCAATATCACTAGCTAATCATTTTTTTAATGCAACATAGGCAATGTATTCCTCAAGGGCAACAGGCACTCTTTTTGTAGATGAAACAATGAAATATAAAGTTGTTTGCTAGCAGCAACCTCTTCATTAGTTACAGATTTCTTTAATGTGGGATTATTTAGATGACTTTTACTTCTTCAGAGATTGTGCATATTTACTGATAATGGTGGACTGTAGAAGTTTGAATAGACTTTTATGATGAAAATGTTCTGAACTGAGCAGTTTTGTCATTATTGGTGCATGCATTTTGTTTCATTGTTTACTGGGAAATGTTCTGAATTGGGCAGTTTTGCCATTATTGGTGCATGCATTTTGTTTCATTGTTTACTGGAAAAATCTTCAAAACAATAAATTTAAAACGCCCTCTAACAACTGTATTGTATTGTACAAGAAATATAATTTAGTACAATCAGGAAGGTGTATCAAAGAGCACATGTATGTTTCATGTGCAAGGGGCCTATGATGTGAAAACAACCCAAAGTTAATCTTTATCTGCCACTAGCAAAATGTATTTTCTTTGAATGTGGGTTTCAATGCTGTTTTACCGAATGTGAGTTTCAAGGGCAGAGATGTTTTAATGCTAAGTCTGTTTTCATTGTGAGACTGCATTGCTTTGTTTAGCAGATGTCTTAGTGTTTGTGCTGTAAAATGCAAAATAAAACTTTCAAATGAAATCCAAATCATCACAGAAGTAAAGCAGTATGCACATTAGTGTTTATGGTAAATGGAGTGAAATAGCCAAGTAATGGATCATTGGAATGGCTGCAGGGGGGAGGGCTCCATTCGACCATGATTTTGTGAGGGGGAAGGGTGGCAAACTCAAAGACAGCCCCAGCTGAACTATACCTCCCAACTGTCCAGATTTTCACAGAATGAATAGATTTTTGCTTCTTATTTTTGACTTGTTCCTCATAACATTTGTGGTTTTCTGGAAAGTCATTTAGGAATTAAGTCACTAAATAATGACACACTGAGTTTCAGACTTCATAACCTTCAGAAAAATGCATGCAAAAGTAAGAACTGTTATTCTATCAACTGTTTATACAAGAGCAATTTCTAGTACTGTTTATATGTTCCCCCAATATATATGGCCTTGTCCAGATTTATTGCATTAACAGGTTGAGAGGTACATGCAAATAAATTGCTTTATAGAATTAGGCATAGCCAAACCTCTCAACTGTCCCCAATTTTGGCTCAAATGTTTCTCTTCCCCTAATAATCCCTCCGCAAAATAGCAATTTTGGGAGAAAACATGGAGGGTTTACAATTAAGAAATAACTGTAATAATCAGAGTTATAGATTACTTTTATTTCAGAAATGCATGTAGATTATTTTATTTTGTCAGCTGCTCAAGTTAGCAGTACTAATATTAAAAAAGTGTCCCTTCTTTGACAGGTTCCCAGCTGTATTGTGTGGCTATTTTATATTTTTGCATCACATTTTTGGTCCATTTTTCATAAAATTGTGTTTTTTTTTGGCAAATTAGTTGCAAATCATTAAAGACTGAAGTTAGAAAATAATGACAATTCAGATTTCATACCCTTCAGAAAGTTCATACTAATGCAAGACCTACTATTCTAATATCTTTCTAAGTTTATAAGAGCAATATTTAAAAATTGTCCTTATTTTTGGGCCTTTGTCCCACTTCTGTGTATGGCTTTGTCCAGATTTCTTGCTCTGAGGTTGAGAGGTGTGACAAATGTGTCCGGGCATCACAGTCAGCCGGAGACATTTCAAATTGTGACATACTTGTTGCAGCCCACTCCCCCATGTAGTGACTCTGGATGTGTCCAAGCAAGGCAAGGAGCAGTTATGCAGTGTAAATGTGCAGAGTATCCCCCCCATCCAAGGTAGACAAAAGTACTACAGTGGCTTTTCATCTGTTCTTGATTTTGCAGAATGGTCTCATTTCTGTCATATTTTTTGTACTGTTGATTTATGCTTATTACTCAGAAAGTGCCTGTTGCTCTGTGTTTAAGTAGCAATGCTTTAATGACCATCAGGTAAGCTTGTCTGAAATCATAACATGCAAGTAAGCTTTAATAAGCATACTGTTAAAGAATTGCCAACATTGAAAGCCTTTCTGTTGTTGCCATGCAGAGAATACTTAACTAGATAATGTATAAGCTTTGGGTATTGAAATGCATATGACAGTATTTGTAATAAAGGACAGGATTACATTATTTTAAGAAGCTCATTACACTTGTTGGAGACTTCCAGTGATCTCTGAAGGCTTTACCCGTAAACTAAACAGAATGCCATTCATGTGTGGTCCATAACCTGTACAGTAATCCTTTAAGCAATGTGTCTTGAGTTTGTTTCTTGTTTGCTTTTCATGTTTTACTTTGATCATGTTTTCCCCATGAAACAAGTAGATAGTTGTCAGGCAGCAGGTCTTTTTTGGATAAGAAGCAGTTTTACAAGTGGGGGCATCACAGAGATTGCTACTTTCAGCATGTTACTTGGTACTTTAATAAAGCTGAATATAAATTATAATTAGAACTGCAGTGCAAGAAGAAGTGGTTTGAGTTGAGTGCTGCTTGTTTTTCTTATACTTGATTTTGACTGGCATTCCAGTAATGTATTTAAAATGTAATTTATTTTTTCATGCCTCACAACCTGATTGTTTCCATCTAGATATTAAGTAAGCTGTCATGCAGCCAATGCATTGAAATATTTTTATTTTTTTACACTTAATTTTGTCTTGATTAGACTCTCATAATGACGGTTTGGCACCCAAGTCAGCGTATTTAATTAAAGTTATTTTTTGTGGTTTTGAGCATAGCTCCTCCCCTTTCTAGTTGGTCACATCCCTTCTCATTGACCCCACCCATTCCGCTGTCTCCTGCAGCTCCCCTTTGATTTGAAGTCACCAGCTGCCACTGTCTACTAGTGTAGCAAAAAATGGGTCCGATTGTAATACATGCCAATATTTGGAAATTACTGTTTTGATCCTGAAAGTATTATTGCCAAATGTGGTAATAAATCTCAATGTACCCTTGTTGGATCACTGCTGACTATGAAAATCATATAGTAAACTGGTCCTACTATAAGTCTTGGACTTTGAATATGCCTTATTAACAACTGACTCACGATAACCTGTCTTCAAAAACCGTAATTTCAAACACGAGGCTTGCCTCTTATACTCTTGGTCACCAGAACAAATTCTCCTTATTCTCTGGAACTGGGTTTTGTGTATGTTATTAATAATATGGCTGGAATGACAGCTGCTGGCATGTAATACTGAATTTTTTGAAAAGGCTTCCTATAGAGACTAGTAATCATAGTCCCATCTATGGCCTTAGTAACATTTACATCTAAAAAAAATCAGTGGTAAATAGATCTAGTTTTCCACTGAAATAAATGCCAAACTTGTTACTATTTAGGAAAGTCACAAAAGCTTGCCAAACAGCTGCCTCTCCCTGCCAAACCACCCAACAATCATCCAAGTATCTGCATCACATTATTAACTGGGATGAAAAATTATTGTCTTGATTACAGATATACTAAACTTCAAATTAACCCATAAAGAGGTCGGCATAAATGCGGGCAAATGTAGCCCCCATAGCCATCCCCTTTTAACTGTAGATACCATTGATTTTTGAAAGTGAAAGCATTATGTTCTAATGCCAATTGTAGCATAGATAACAACAATTCTATTTCAGGTTCCCTGAATGAACCAGACTGTTGCATCCAATACCGAACAGCCTTAGTACCTCCCTCGTGGGGGATACTAGTATATAATGATTGCATATCCAAAGTGCCCAGATATGCATCATTGGAAACCTATAAATCGTCAATCAGTTGCAAAAATTGTTTGGTATCCTTGACCCTAGCTCTTACCAAATAAAGAAGAGGTTAAAATTTAAACTCCAAATATTCAGACAATGGCTCAATGAAAGATCTCCTTCCGGCCACTATCGGGTGTCCTGGAGGATGTAAGAGGGATTGATGTATCTTAGGGACCAAATAAAAATATTGAGAATTAGGTTTTTCCACAAACAATTGGGAAAACAATGTTCCCGATATAATACTTTGATCCCTAGCCCTAGTCAGAAAGACATCAATTTTTTGTTTAAAACCCATAGTAGGGTCCAATGGTAGAGGGCAATAAGAAATTGGATCAGACACTTGTCTACACACCTCCTGTTTGTATACCATTTTGTCCCATATGACTGTAGCCCCTCCTTTGTCAGCCCCTGTGATGACCAAACTTCTATTCTGAACTAAAGAGTTGTGGGCCTTCCTCTCATCATCAGTAAGATTATTAGAAAGAGGGCAGAACATCTGGGCCTGATTAACTTGTAAATCATGTATTGTTAACTGTTCAAAAGTTTTTACTGAGCTATGATAGGGAGGTTGAAATCCTTATTTTTTTAAATTAAATAAATCACCTTCTTTATTAAATATGCCACTTGCCTGTTAGCAAAAAAGTTTTTCAAATTTAAGGATTTACAAAAACTTTTCAGATCCTTTATTACATCGAAATGTGACACATAAAAAGATGGTACATATCCTAATCCTTTATTAAGCACACTAAGTTCACTAGCTGAAAACAAATCATCAGTTAAGTTTACTACTAACTGATTTCCATCATTAATGTCCAAACTAGATGGAACCCCATCTACTATGTCTGTAAACTGGCCCAAAATATCTGCTCCATTTGGTCACTTTCGATGCTTGTGATCTCCCCTTCTAAAGGGGTTCTATGTTGTTTGGAAACCGGAGAAATCAACCCACCCGGTTCCCCAGTCTCTGTCTCTGTATCAGTATTTGTGAAGCTGGAAGATATCTCTGATGTACTCAAAGTATTATTTGGTTTACGCAATATAGACCTAACTCTTTTTCGTTTTGGTCTATTTGAAATTTTAGATTCAGAAAAGCGTACTCCTCTCTTTTGTTTCTTCCAAGTATAAACAGTTTCATTTTTAAAGTCATTAACATCTCTGATATCTTCCACCCTTGTAGTTCTTTATCATACTTGTCAGGTTCTACCAGGAACTGAGCATATTGTTCTTCATATTGAGGTAAACCACAAAACGTTGTTGTACGTTCATGGCACACTTGTAATTTAGAGAAAAGTTCAGGCAACTGTCTTACTGACTGGCTGGAGGATTTTTTCTTGAGGCTTTTTCTTGTGGTGATATGAAATTTTGCAGGTATATTGAGATATATTAGATCCTTTTATAATTGATATATTTTATATCAGAATATAAGGGCGTATATATATATATATATATATATATATATATATATATATATATATATGTGTGTGTGTGTGTGTGTGTGTGTGTGTGTGTGTGTGTGTGTGTGTGTGTGTGTGTGTGTGTGTGTGTGTGTGTGTGTGTGTGTGTGTGTGTGTGTGTGTAGGTGGTGCATTGTGCCTTTAAATGCTGCTGTATAAATATGTGTTGGTTGCTTACTAAGACACACACTGATGATGCCATGCCGCAAAACCAGTCTGTGCTGCAGACTGTGTTCTGAATAAATACTGATAATATGCATTACTTTACTGCTGTACATTTTTAGTGCTGTAGTGTTTTTTGGTGGTTTATAGATTCATAAGTTCTCCGCGCACTGTGGTTTGTCATACTGTGCACCAAGGGCTTCTTGGAGTTTTATACACATATATATATATAAATATATATATATATATATATATATATATATATATATATATATATACATATATATATATATATATATATATATATATATATATATATATATAGATATCTATCTATATATATATATATATATATATATATATATATATATATATATATATATATATATATATATATAGATATATCACCTTTTGTGGTTTTAGAGTTGTAAGCATCCAACATCCCCTTTGATCTGGCCACTGTGGAGGCTTATTCATTCCCAAATTTATATATATATATATATATATATATATATATATATACATGTATTTATAGATTTAGATATATATCTATATCTATATATTTATATCTATATCTATATCTGTATCTATATATATATCTGTATCTATATCTATATATATATATATATATATATATATATATATATATATATATATATATATATATATATATATATATATATATGGGTCTTCTTCACTTCACCTAAAACTCATTTGACCGACATTCATTTCAGAGAGACCAAATCACCTAAAGTTCATTTCACTTAAAACCCATTTCACCGACAACTAATAATGCTGAATTTCAAACTACTACATTTTAAACCATAGACATGCACACTTACAACACCTATGACTAACTCTTTCCAATACTTAAACACTACTTACTTACCCTCTGAAAGGAAACCAGGCAATATAAAACCAAAACAGACAATATAAAACCAAGCTAGGTGGGGGGGCTACACCCATCACCCCCCCCAGTGTGAGGGACTGTGCTCCCACACCTCCCTAACTATATATATAATAACTCCAGGATCGCATTACAGTGGGAAAAATGTCGGTGAAATGAGTGTCAGTGAAATGGGTTTTAGGTGAAGTGAACTTTAGGTGATATGGTCACTATGAAATGAATGTCAGTCAAATGAGTTTTAGGTGAAGTGAAGTAGACCCATACATATATATATATATATATATATATATAGATCCCCCCTTCAGATGGTTGAACTTTTAAAAGCTCGACTTTTATATGGCTAGTACCATATGACCGAGCTTTTAAAAGTTCGAACGGTCTGAATAGGGATCTCCATAGAGCATAGAACAAAAAGATTTCCCTTTACCGCAATTTAGTGCGATCTCAGAGTTGGTATATTTAAATAACTGGGGTGTGGGTGTGCAGAGGGGGCTTGCCCCCCTGCTAGCACTGTTTATTTATTTTTTTTGTTTTTTATTTTTTTTCTCACATTTTTGAGCATTCAAATATTCGATCATATGGTCTCGGCCATATGAAAGTTGAACATTTTGATGTTTGAATATGTGAAATGATTGATATATATATATATATATATATATATATATATATATATATATATATATATATATATATATATATATATATATAGGGTCATAGGTTGGTACTGGGCTATCTGCCCGAAGGCATATATTAGCCCAGCCACGTTGTGCGGTATTCACCGCCCCTTTAGTAGTTCCCTAGACCCTTGTACTAGCAGCTAGTACCCTTGGCCCCTATCTAGTAGTGCTGTTGGTGTGATCCCTGGTGTGAATTTTCTGTTACCCATCCACTCATCAAGGTTCCTCTTGAAGAGTGATAGTGAGGGGCTCTGTCTTATGTAGAACGGGATGGTGTTCCATAGTAAGGGAAGTCTCTGCGAAGGGAATCTATCCCTCCAGCATGTTCTATTCATTGTTGTGTTGAGGTTTATATCCCTACAGCATGTAGCTCGAGTAGATTTGGTTTTGCTAAGATGGAGCATGTTCAACAATTCTGGGTTGGACATGGCTCTGTACGTTAGACAGAGATTGCCTCTGAGAAAGCGGTATGCAACAGAGAACAGTCTTAGCTTTTTCAATCGTGCTGCATAGGGCAACTGTTTGAGGCCAGTAATCCTCTTGGTTAGGTACCTTTGTGGTCTCTCCAGCTGCTGGAGATGTCTAGCCAGGTACATTCCAATTGGTACATTGTACTCAATAATGGGTCTGATAAGGGAAGAGTAGAGGGGCACCATTACATCCTTAGATCTTGATGCAAACCTTTTCGTGATCAGTTGGGTGACATAGAAGGATTTTCTAACCACTTTGGCAACATGGTTATCAAAGGAAAGCTGACTATCTACTTGGGTCCTTAGATCCCTTATTTCTTCTTCAGATTTCAGGGGATTACCTCCTATGTTGTAGTTTGCGGGTACTCTGTGTTTTCCAAAGGGGATTACTATGCATTTTTTTGCATTTAGCTTGAGACCATGGCTTTGACACCATGCATCAGTCTCATTTAGGCCCTTCTGGAGGATCTCCATGTCAGCCAGAGACTCTATTATAGCACCCAGTTTGCAGTTGTCCGCAAACTTAGTCAGCCACAGCCCTTCCGTGCTTGGCTGTACTTCTGAGAAGTATATGCCAAACAGGATATGTATATATATATATATATATATATATATATATATATATATATATATATATATATATATATATATATATTAGCAAATTCAAGGCCAAAGTTAGGTGGATGCATATCAGTTGCTGGCCTTTTTTAAGTCTATTTTTTTAAAGTGGAGCAACCCCCCCCCCCCTGCATCCCACAGTGTGAAGGACTCCACCTTCTCACCTCATCTACTTATACATACTAACTTTTTTGATGACCATATCTCAGAGAAAATGGAATGCTCACAGACACAATAATTTCAGATGTTGCACTTGTAAATTACCATTATCAAATATTCATTCTTATTCTTCCTTATACTTAGGGTTCCAAAATTTAAAACCATTAACAATTTTTTTTAAAGAGGCCAGCTATGGTGACTATAAAAAGAGTGGCTGACAGGAGCCTTCTAAGTTTAGTAAGTGTGATCCATCCTAGTTCAGTTTCATCAAGGGCAGGTCATGCCTACTAATCTTGGTGGACTTCTTCGAGAAGGCCACTTGAGCCATGGACAAGAACAAAACAGTACATATTGCCTACTCTCTGTCTTGACTTAGAAAAGGCATTTGGCAAATACCTCACTCAGGTATCATTGACAAACTCACACATTTAGGCATAAATCCCAGTGACACCCAATGGATAGCCAAATTGCTCACAGATAGGACATATGAAGTAAGGGTGGGGGGAATTCACCTCCACCAAGAGGCCTGTTACTAGTGGTTTCCCACAGGGCTTGGCAATGGAACTTCTTCTATTTGGAAAATACTTCTCTGAGGTCAAGACAAATGCAGAGGGCCTTTGGTTGACCAAATCTGCTGATGACTTCAAGTTTGGGTGCAATCACTGAATCCTGTATTGATGCATATATCGGCTATGAGACTCTGACACAGACAAATAACTGGTGCTAGAACCATGGCCTAAAATTCAATGCAAAAATATGCATAATTTTACCCTTGAAGAAGATGACCACCTATGCAAATTACAACACTGTTAACACTCCTCTAAGAGTAGACCCAGTGGTTAGGGACTTGGAAAGTCAGGTTGACAGTATCCTGAACTTTAATCACCATGTGTCCATGGTAGTGAGCAAAATCTTTCTACATGGTGCATCTTATAAGTAAGAGCATGACATTCCGATCTAAGGATATCATAGTCCCACTATACTCAGCTCCCATTAGCCAATAATCAAGTATGATGCAACCTTTGGCATGTACCTGACCAGGCATTTGTAATAACTGGAGCAGCCAGAGCGGTCCCTCACTAAAAGAATACAGGATGTAAATATTATGTCCTATGCAGACTGCCCCTGTCTCTGTACTCAGTGTCCTACAGACTACTGAGGGGTGATCTATATCTAATCTATAAGGCATTCTCCAGTCCAGTACTGATATATCTGCTACACATTTGCAAAACAAACAGCAACAGAAACAGCCAATCTAAACCTTATCTTTGACAGCAGTGAAAAATGTTGGAGGTATAGGTATGTGTCCAGAAATTACCCCTTCTCTGGAACAGACTCCCCATTCATGTGAAACAGAGCTCTTCCCTAAGCCTATTCAAATGAAATGTGGACCAGTGGATGGAAATCACAAATTTACCTCTGGCTTGTCACCTGTGTCCGTTAGGGACAGGGGCAGTTTATAAATGCCCAAAGTCACAGGCGTATACTAAACACATTCTAGCTCATGGACATTGATAAATGGGAAAGTTAGGGTATGGATGGCTTGGCTGAAAATGGTAAGTAACCTCCTATGATATATTATTTATTTATTTATTTTTGTATTTGTTTAACGGGAAGGTCCACTGGGCCAAAAAGTACCCATTTTCAGTGGAGGCCCAGGGAGAAAAGCTCCACAGTGATTTATGCAAAACATTTGAATAACAACTCAGTTGGCTACAACAAGTTTCACAGCATACAAAGCTTTAACAATGTTGTAAACAGTATTAACAAGTTTTTTTTTTTTTTTTATATACAGTAATAATGCAATGCAACTGTAGTTAAATGTATCTGCTTACAGTGTGCACCTACATTATCAAGTAGGGATAAAGTGAAGACTTTAAAGGTAGTAAAAGATGGAGGTAGGAAAGGCAGGAATAGTAGTGGTAGGAGAGAGATTAGGTCAGGATATAGGTTGTGAGGAGCTAGCACATGAGCATAGCCACCGGGAGGAAATATGTTGTCTCAAAGATATTTTGAAGAAAGAACCATTACTGATGGATCTAAGTGAAGGTGGGAGAGAGTTCCATAGTTTAGCAGTGGAAAAAGAGTGCAGCATTTGAGCAGTAGAGAGGTTAGGTTTTATTACTTGCAAGAGGATTTGATTTTCAGAGCAGAGAGGTCTGTTAGGGTGACAGGGTGTAAACAGGGAAGAAAGGGCAGGTCAGTTGGAAGGATTGAGTATTGGTTTGTGGGCAGTTGTTAGTTGTATGTATGTAAGATGGTGATGGAGTTCCAGACAGTTTAGTAGCTGAAGAGAGGCGCAGTGGTGAGATAAGTGCTGTCCATTAGTGATGAACTTAGCAATTTTGTTATAGCATGAGTCTAGTTTGGAGTTAAGACTGGTCTGTATGTTGGTAAAGAGAGGAGTGCTGTAAAGAAGAGATGGGAGCAGGAAGGAGGAGGCAATGGATAGTTTTGAGGATTGAGGAAGGTTTTGTGCTAGTATACAGCTTAGCAAGCTCCTACCTGGTGCCCTGCAGAGTTCTACAGCAGCAGAGAGACAAAGAGAGACTTTGGAGTGATTAAGTATCATTTTTCTTCATTTTCTTGCTGCCTTTAGTTAATTCTGCCTAAAATGCTGATTTTCTAGAGTTTCTGTGATTTAAAAACTTGTTTCAGCTACATATTGTACTTATTTTACTGCCTGCACTTTAACAAATTTGTTTTTGTGTTTAAATTACCTGTTTAACTGTTATAGGCTACACACTCAAGTGTGATAGCCATTTCTGTGCATTTAAAGTATTTTTTTTATTGTACTGCTTTATTTTCTGTAAAAAAATAACCCCTCCCCAAAAATACTTGTTTTCCAGCCTTCCTAAGCTAGTATAGTCCAGTTTTCAGGTTAGTGCTGAATTCAGGGTTGTGTTACAAGTTTCTGTGTTTGCCCATACCTTACTTGGATAGAAGGAAGTTTCTTTGTTCATTGTGAGAGAGGAAGCTTTGAGCAGCCTATCTGTCCCTGGAGGAGTGGTTTCAGCCCAGAAATTAGTAGTTTATTGGCCATTTTGGGCTAATTTCTATCTCTTTTATTCCCCTGCTATAAAACCCACATTTGCATGTTTTTTGTGCTAGTATACAGCTCAGCAAGCTCCTGCCTGGTGCACTGCAGAGTTCTACAGCAGCAGAGAGACAAAAGAGAGACTCTGGAGTGATTAAGTATCATTTTTCTGAATTTTCTTGCTGCTTTAAGCTAATTCCACATAAAATACTGATTTTCTAGAGTTTCTGTGATTTAAAAAGCTTGTTTCAACTACATATTGTACTTATTTTGCTGTCTGCACTTTAACAAACTTGTTTTTGTGTTTAAATTACCTGTTTAACTGTTGTAGGCTACACACTCAAGTGTGATAGCCATTTCTGTGCCTTTAAAGTGTTTTTTGATTGTATCAGCTTTATTTTCTGAAAAAAAAAAAAAATACTTGTTTTCCCCATACCTTACTTGGATAGAAGGAAGTTTCCCTGTTCATTGTGAGAGAGGGAGCTTTGAGCATCCTATTTGTCCCTGGAGGAATGATTTCAGCCCAGAAATTAGTAGTTTATTGGCCATTTTGGGCTAATTTCTATCTCTTTCATTTCCCTGCTATAAAACCTACATTTGCGTGGTTTTGCGCACCGGGCAGCACTGGTTAGCTAGGGTATAACTATTCCCGGCTCCACAAAGTCTGCTCTTCAATTTTTCCCTTGGAACTAGACAAACTTTCAACTTAAGCACTCAAACCATTCACTTCTCATACCGGCAATTGCTCAAAACGCATAGCAAGCACTAATAAGCCTTAGTACTAGACCTCCCAATACTGTAGAGAAGGACAAGTCTCTCTATTCGACCTTACCAGCCATTCAGTAATACAGTTCACTGTACCTATCCAGGCATGTCCAAAGGGCAGTTTCAGGTGTACTTTCCTGTACAACTGGTGAATCTGGGCATTTTGAGGCAATGTTACAATTGCCTCATATACACAGACAACCCCCTCCTCCTTCCATCAAACAGTAATACATGCGAGAGATGCAATTATACAGCCAAACTGGAGGCTAAGCTCTCTCAACCCAAGACTGGACCAGGCAGTCAAGAGGAGAAGGGAATTACTTGCATCACACTACCAGTCTCACATAGACCTATGAAACCAGCACCGGCAAAAAACACACATAAATACATGAAAACATACTCAGAGGCTCTAAATAAAAATCTGCAGAAGCAACAGAGACCTCCAAAGAAGACATCCAAGCAACCTCCACCCCCCAACACAAGCCATGAAACACATACTTCACAAAACCAATGAGCTCCACAATCACAGCCCTTAAGGCAAAATAACATACCCAACACACTAGTAATAGGTGACTTTATAGTCAGGCACACTGACGTCCCACTCACTAGGCTGAACAAGGAGAAGGTTACTGTTAGCTGCCTGTCAGGTGCCAGGATCCGCCACATAACACAAGCACTCAGTCACTCCAGAACAAGTACAAATATGACTCTGTCATTGTCCATGTTGGTGTGAATGACCTGAGCCGTACCTCCCTGGACTACATGAAAAGAGGCATGGAGGAGCTCTCTGATCATGTAGCCCAGGCCAGTATGACCCTGACCCTGAGTAGCATCCTGCCCTCACCAAGAATGATACCATGGAATAGAGAAAAAATGATCAATTTCAACAATTGGCTAAGCTTCTGGTGTCATTCAAAGGGGATCCAGTGTCTGTCTGCCTGGGATGACATGCTTGACAAGCCACGCTGCTTCGTTAGAGACAGCTTGCAGCTGTCACCCTTAGGCTTTCAAATACTGGCAAAGGCTCTTGCCACCCCCATAGTGCCTTTTTTAGGCAAAGCTCAAAAGACAAACCCACCACTGTAAATAGCACAAGTAACAAAAAAACTAAGGGTAATGCTACTCAATGCTAGAAGTCTAAACCTCAAAATGCATGCACTCGAGGCACTCCTCAGTATGGAGAAAATCGATATATGTGCAGTAACAGAAACCTGGTTTAAGGCTCCAGAGAGCACTCCAGCACTACCAGGCTACAATTCATACCATACATTTTGGCCACAAAACCCAGACCGAAATACAAAAGGCGGAGGAAGTATCCATATTCATTAAGATTACCCACACCTCCAGGTTAGTGGCACAGCATGATGCTTCAGAGATCATCCACATGCAACTAACAAGGGGCAAAACTGCTATTCCAACTATAGCTTGCTACAGATCACCCACTATGTCCCAGGACCACCATTCCGCATTTCTGGAAACACTGGGAAACATAAAGGTCCTACCAAACACCCTGATATTGGGTGATTTCAATTACCCAAACATTAACTGGGAGAACTACTCAAGTACAAACTCGCTTGCCCAACATTTCCTAGAATTTATAAACTCAAACACACTGGATCAACTGGTCAACACCCCCACCAGAGGTGACAACATATTGGACCTGGTCATTACCAACATGGGTGACCGTTGTTCCACACCAGATGTCAGCCCCTTGCTGGTTAGATCTGACCATAAACTAATCACTCTGAATATCCACATTCCGCCACCACCCCCGGTCAAAGAAACCACCGTGAAAAACTTTTCAAAAGCAAACTTCATGTTACTTAAGACTGAGGTGGGAAGTTTCAAAGCCCCCATGTTAAAGGATAAAGCTGTCCAAGCTGCAAAATCCTTTACTAATGCACTCTATGGGCACCTACAAGAATGCATGGATTGTGCTATCCCAAACAAAACAAAGACTCACTCCTTCAAGAAAAGGAAACCAATCTGGTGGACCCCTGCCATAAACAAGCTATACAATAGAAGGATGAAACTAGTACAGAAAAGAGTAAAATCCCAAGAAGGGAAGACATCCCTGATCAGTGTCAGCAAGAAACTACCTTCCCTCATAAAATCATCCAAGGCTAATTTCAAAAGAAAATTTGCCATGGACTCCAAAGATAACTACAAGGCATTCTTTAGCAATGTCAAGAATCTAAGTGGCAATTCTCAGATCTGCTCAGAGTTAGTGCAGAATGGCACAAAATACACTGAACCTACCGATATAGCCCACATCCTGGCAGACAGGTTCAGTGCAAACCTCATCACCATCTCACCCTCAAAAGGGCCCAGAACTATACCAGAAGAATGTAGTGCCCCTGAAATCACAGACACTCAGGTTAAAACAGCCCTCTCCAAAGCCAAAAACACAGCATCAGTGGGACCGGATGATGTCCCAGGCTGCATTCTACACAAGCTCAAGGATGAACTAACCCCTCACCTAAACACACTGTTTAAATTCAGCCTCTCCACAGGCTACGTGCCCACAGAGTGGTGCACAGCAACGGTTGTTCCACTCCACAAAGGTGGAGCGACAACAAACCCCGGGAATTATCGGTGACTAGCTTGATCTGCAAAGCTATGGAACACATCATCATGGATCTCATTAACAGAGATATTGGAAATCTCCAAACATTGGACCCTACCCAGTTCGGCTTTGTTAAGGGCAGATCATGCCTCCTAAACCTGGTGTACTTCTTTGAGATAGTTACCAAGGCTGTAGCCGAAGGAAAGGTGGTCCACACAGCCTACCTAGACCTTGCAAAGGCCTTCGACACCATTTCCCACTCAGGTATTATAGACAAGCTCACCAGCCTGAACATAAACCCCTACCTCATAAGATGGGTTGCCAACTGGCTCATGGACAGAACCCACATGGTAAGAGTTGCAGGAGTTACAACTGACTCTAAACCGGTTACAAGTGGTGTTCCCCAGGGCTCAGTCCTAGGACCCCTCCTGTTCAGCATATACTTCTCAGAGGTACAGGCAAGCACAGGAGGACTATGGCTGACCAAGTTCGCAGATGACTGCAAACTAGGGGCTATAGTTGATTCTCCAGCTGACACAGACATCCTCCAAAAGGGTCTCACTGAGACAGATACCTGATATCAAAACCATGGCCTCAAGCTAAATGCCAAAAAGTGCATAGTCATCCCCTTTGGGAAAAAACAAAGTACCCACAAACTACCACATAGGTGGTAGCCCCCTAAATACGGAAGATGTAATAAGGGATCTGGGAACCCAAGTAGATAGTAACCTCTCCTTTGATAATCACATTGCCAAAGTGGTTAGAAAATCCTTCTATGTGGCCCACCTAATCACAAAAGGGTTTGCATCCAGATCAAAAGAGGTCATTGGGCCCCTCTGTGCATCACTCATCAGACCCATCATAGAGTACAATGCCCCATTTGGGATGTACCTTACAAGATACCTGCAACAACTGGAAAGACCACAGAAGTACCTCACCAAGAGGATCACTGGCCTCAAGCAGATGCCCTATGCAGCTCGACTGAAGAAACTCCAGCTGTACTTGGTTGCATACCGCCTATTCAGAGGTGATTTCTGCCTGACATACAAGGCCATGTCCAACCCAGAATTGCTGGACATGCTCCACCTAAAGAAAACCATATCCCCTCAAGCCACACGCTCCAGGGATCTAAACCTCATCACAACAATAAATAGGACATGCTGGAGGGATAGATTCCTGTCCCAGAGACTTCCCATGCTCTGGAACAAGATTCCAGTCTATATTAGGCAGAGCTCCTCGCTAACCCTCTTCAAGAGAAACCTTGACAAGTGGATGGGAAACAGAAAGTTTACCCCAGGGATCACTTCAATGGCTCTGCCGGACAGAGGCACAGGGAACTAATCTAAGGGGGCGGCAAAAGCCAACACATTCCAGCTAGGCTTATAAATGCCTTTGGGCAGATAGCCTAGTACCTACCTATGAACCTATAGCATGCCTAGTTTCTGGTGTGCTTTTTAATGTTGTTTTGTATATGCATGTCGAACGTTAGGTGTTCATCTATAGTGACGCCTAGAAGTTTAGTATGTGTGACAACCTCGATGTTAGTGTTATCTTGGCAGAGAATGGAGAAACAGTCTTTGTTTTTAATAGTGGTTTTCTTAGGGGTGAATAGCATAAGTTGTGTTTTCTTAGGGTTTAGGGCAAGGTGGTTGTTAGCCATCTATATTTCGGTGGAGCTGAGAGCTGACTGGGTAAGTTTGAAGAGTTTGGGTGGTGAATTGGCAGTGCAGATGGTAGTGCAATCATCTGCATATTGGATGACTGTGCACTGAGTGAGAGTAGAGTTTGGGTGGTGAATTGACAGTACAGATGGTAGTGCAATCATCTGCATATTGGATGACTGTGCACTGAGTGAGAGTAGAGTGGAAGTCATTGATGAAAATGCTGAAAAGCATATGCCCTATGATGGACCCTTGGGGTACTCCAGTAGTGGTGTTGACAAAAGGAGAGAAAGAGAGTTGCCACTTAGTAACTTATTGGCTGTCTGTAAGGTAGATAATCAGTGTAGGGTAGAAGGAGAGATTTGTAAGTTGGATAGTTTTTGAAGAAGAAGAGAGTGGGAGATAGTATCAAAGACTTTGGAAATGTCGAGAAATACAGAAGAGACAAGTTTCCTAGCATCTCTACCCTGGTTGATAGAGTCACAAAAGGATATAAGAGCTGTAGTGGTGTTATGTCTGGGTCTAAAACCATGCTGGATTGCTGACAGTAGGTTGTTGCCAAGTAGAAAGTTTTGGAGTTGGCTGTGAACACATTTCTTGAAAATCTTTGAGATGGGAGAGAGAATGGCAATGGGTCAAAGTTGGAGATGTCTGTATTGTTTCCACCTTTTGTAGTGGGAGGATGAATGTTTTTTTCCAAATGGTGGGAACATAAGACTCTTGGATGGAACTGTTAAAAGGTAAGCTGACAGGGTAGGCAATGGAGTTTGCAGCTTTCTGAAGGAATTCTGGGGTCAGTTTGGGGCATTATTACATGGTTTTAGTTTCAAGAGTATTTTCTTTATGTTGGCTGTAGGGATAGCTGCTAGAGAGAAATTATATAAGTGGGGAGAGGAAGTATTTATTTATGGGGTGTCTGATGGGTTGGGATGACTATGAGGGAAGTTGCTGGTGAGATTAGCCACGACGTTTATAAAATACATGGTGAAGAGTGTGGTTATTTCAACGGGTTTTTTTCTGGATTAGGACAGGGGTTATTGTTTGACCCAGGGTATAGGAGTCTGTTTATTGAGCTACAGAAGTGTTTTGGGTTTTGTTTGTGTTGTTTTTTTAAATTATGATAGTAGTCTTTTTTATCCTTAATAACTAGGTGCTTTACTTGGTTGTGAAGGTGCCTGTAGGTTATAAGGTCAGAAAGGTTTTTGTGCTTATACCACAGCTTTCAGACTTTATCTCTAGAGGCCATGATTAGTTTGGTTGCTCTTGTGAGCCATGGAAAGTGCCTAGCTTTTACAAGTATTAGCTGTGGGGTGCTAGGTTATTTAAGATGTTAAAGAATGTAGAGTTGAAAAATTCTACTGCTTCATCTAGAGGAAGGATTTTTAGGGGATCCCAGTTAATGCTGTTTAAGGAAATGTTAAAGGTTGTGGGGAAAAATGTGCTAAGTCTCTGATGTTTCTATAGTGATATCTGTTTGCTGGGGAAGTGGTTTTACGTATTATAAAGGCAGGTAAGTGGTCACTGATACAGTTTGGGAGAGTTCCTGTGGAGGAGTTTTTATTGGGGTGAGAGACCATGATCCAGTCTAGGACTGAACCACTGCTATGATCCTATGATCCAATGATAGCTAGTTTGGAGTAAATGAGCCATGTTGTAACATTTGTGCTGATGGCCTGAAGACTGATGTAGTGTTTGATAACAGACTGGGAATAAAACATCTGTGAAATGGACTTGCATAATCAAGTACAACATATATATATATATATATATATATATATATGTGTGTGTGTGTGTGTGTGTGTGTGTGTGTATATATATATATATATATATATATATATATATATATATATATATATATATATATATATATATATATATAGTGGTTTAACACAAATCTCATTATCTTTTACAAACTTACACAAAGAAAACTCAATCAAAGAACATCGGTGGATGACATATCCAAAATAAAAATAAAAAATGACCAGCCCTGGGATTCATTAAGACCTGCACAACATGCAGGAATAGTGCAGGAGCTGCTGCATGCAATATGTCTGCTGAGCGATTCACTATAGAGCTCCCGGGACGTGCACAAGCACTCCTACACTATTCCTGTATGAACAACACAGCCTTATGCTAATTACCTCATTTACTGGTGAAATCAATGCAAATGAGGTGAATTAGTGATTCAGCAAGCAGGCAGGTGTTTATGCAGGGATAGTGTAACCTGCAGAATTGTATTCAGTTACTATCTGAATACATTTCTGCAAATAAGAAAACAGAGGCATAACAGCCTCAAATAAAGCATGTATTCCATTTATTAGGCATACCAATGGCCAAATATATGGCCATTGGGATGAAAAATAGTTTATTTTTTTTTTAAATAAACCTTTTTTTCTTTTTGGACAATCTCGGCTGTGTAAGCATAGGACAGTGGTGTGAAAATGGGATTGTTCCAAAAATAAAAAAAATGGGAAAAATCAATTTTGAGAGAAATCTGCATTTTGCCATTATAGTCAATGGCATGCAGAATGAAAACAATACCAGGAAATAGTGGTTGCTAAGGGGAAAGGCTCAGTGTAAGTGTAGTAGTTCAGGAGTAAGGCAGTGGTGTATGCAAATGAGGGGTATTATACTGAATCCCACATTTCTTCTAAGTGTCAGACTGCACCTAACCATGTAGGTGCTCTAACACCATGGTGTAGACAGAATGAGCAGCTAACATGAAAAGGGGGGGGGTGTCATGCTTGCTGTAAGCACATTGCAGCTCAGTGGCTCTTGTTTGCCCTTAGCTAAGCACAGCTAAGGAAGGGGGTTGCCTGAGGCTGTATTTTCCTATTCCATGAAATGCAGAGTATGTTCACATCCAGGGAGGGCCAGTTCTGCTTAAAAGTGTTTACTTTAGCTAAATGGGTGGACACTGCATGCACCGGGCCTAAAGAAAAAAAAAAAACACGGGATAGCAGAACTGTTTACATTTGAGCACCAGGAATGAGTGGCGTACATGAGGGCTTAAATGGAAAGGAAATGGGAAAGGAAAACTGCAGAAGGAAGGCAATCAAGGAGAACAACCATAGCTGGCAGGTGGAATGTATCAGAATCAGCCAATTACACAGGCAGCAGTGCAGCACACTACTATAAACCATGCAAACACCTTTCAGTCTGGTTTTTCCCAAAAAATCTACACCACTGGTGTACACATTCAGGAGAATTTTAAACTGACAAAACTAACAAAACATGTTAGGGGTTGCTGTTGCTTTGATCCATCAGTATGTGCTAGAGACTGAGGATCGTGAGGAGGATAATGCTGACATCCAACTCAGACCAAGGAGGAGGAGAACAGTGTTCAGACCCAGGGTAGCCTACCAGGGGCTACATGATCTGGACATAGTAGAGCATTACAGGGTGGACAGTGACATACTTCAGCAAGTTGTTGCACTATGCCAGCCTCACCTCAGACCCAGAACCAACAGAGAGGAACCCATCCGAGTAGATACCAAGGTATGTGTAGCATTAAGAATATTAGCTACAGGTACTTTCCAAAGACCAACTGGGGATAGTATGGGGGTCTCACAGGCATCTGTGTTCAGGATACTCCACCAGTTCCTAGATGCCATGCAACTGCATGCCGCTGAGTACATTTACTTCCCCACCACCCATGAGGAGAGGACCAGCAATATGCAACTCTTCCACCATGTAGCAGAATACCCAGAGGTATCGGGTGCCATAAACTGCATGCACATCCACATCAATGCACCACCGAGTGACCAGGGTAGGGTCTACCTAAGCCAAGTGGTGTTCCACTCCATCAACTGCCAGGTTATGTGTGATGCCCAGGGCATTATTATGAATGCGTGTGCTGGCAGCCCTGGAAGCTATCACAACTCGCACATCTGGCATTCATCACAGCTGTACCAGGCATTTGCCAGTGGAGACATCCCATATGGCCATCTGGTGGGGAATGCTGGCTATGCACTGGAGCTGTGGAGGATGACATCCATCAGAAATGCACACACACCCACACAAGAATGCCATAAGGAGGCACACGCACAAACCAGGATCATTATAGAGTGTGTATTTGGGATGCTCAAGTCACAGTTCTGCTGCCTTGACATATCCGGTGGAGCCTTGCAATACTCTCCAGCCACATGTGCACACATGTTCATAGTATGTGCTATAGGTTCATAGGTTCATAGGTTCATACTAGGCTATCTGCCCTGGGGCAATTATAAGCCTAGCCTGATTCTGTATGGCTTACGCCACCCCTTGATTTGAGTATACTGTGCCCTTTTTAAGGTTTAGTTTACTGTGCCTCTGTCTAATAGTGACACGGGAGTAATCCCTGGGACAAACCTACGATCCCCCATCCACTTATCGAGATTCTTCTTGAAGAGATTCAGTGAGGTGCTCTGCCTCACATGAACTGGAATTCTATTCCAGAGCGAGGGAGCCTCTGGGTTATGAACCTGTCCCTCCAGCAAGTTCTATTTATTTCTGTGCTGAGGTTCAAGTTCCTCGAGCGTGTGGCTCTAAGGGATTTAGATTTACTGAGGTGGAGCATGTCCATTAATTCTGGATTTGACATAGCTTTGTATGTCAGGCATAGATCGCCTCGAAGAAGGCGGTATGCAACTGAGTAGAGCTGGAGTTTTTTTAACTGATCAGCATATGGCATCTGTTTGAGACCCTTGATCCTCTTGGTGAGATACTTTTGGGGTCTTTCTAATTGCTGCAGATGTCGGGTAAGGTACATCCCAAAAGGGGCATTGTATTCTATGATGGGCCTGATGAGGGATGAATAAAGGGGCACGATTACCTCTGTTGATCTAGATGTGAAACCCTTCGTGATGAGGTGGGCTATATAGAAGGTCTTTCTAACCACTTTGGCAATGTGGTTTTCAAAGGAGAGATTGCTATCAACTTGGGTCCCCATGTCCCTAATAACTTTCTCTGTACTTAATGGGTTTCCGCCTATGTGGTAATTTGTGGGCACATTGTTTTTGCCAAA
Organism: Protopterus annectens; assembly: GCF_019279795.1. NCBI lineage: Eukaryota > Metazoa > Chordata > Ceratodontiformes > Protopteridae > Protopterus > Protopterus annectens. The sequence goes on along the minus strand of NC_056729.1, from coordinate 1,548,044,261 downwards.
GGGTATGACTATACATTTTGGCATTTAGCTTTAAACCATGGCGCTGGCACCAGTTATCTGTCTCTGTGAGACCTTTTTGAAGGATGTTTGTGTCAGCTGGAGAGTTGATTACGGCGCCCAGTTTGCAGTCGTCTGCGAACTTGGTGAGCCATAGTCCTCCCACGTTTGCCTGTACCTCGGAAAAGTATATACCGAACAAGAGTGGTCCCAGGACAGAACCCTGTGGGACGCCACTTGTGACCGGTTTCGAGTCTGACATGGCTCCAGCAACTCTCACTCTGTGGGTTCTGTCTTTGAGCCAGTTTGTGACCCATCTTGTGACATAGGGGTTTATATTTTAGCTGGATAGCTTATCTATGATGCCCAAGTGGGGTATTGTGTCAAATGCCTTTGCAAGGTCCAGATAGGCTGTGTGGACTACCTTCCCTTCATCTATGGCTTTGGTGACTGTTTCAAAGAAGTCAACCAGGTTCAAAAGGCAGGATCTGCCCTTGACAAAGCCGAACTGGGTAGGATCTAGTGTCTGTAGGTCCCCAATGTCTTTGTTTATGAGCTCCATGATGATCCTCTCCATAGCCTTGCAGACTAAGCTAGTCAGGCTTATGGGGCGATAGTTTCCAGGGTCCGTGAGGCTCCACCTTTGTGGAGTGGGACCACTGTTGCTGTACGCCATTCTGTGGGCACATATCCTGTAGTGAGGCTGAGATTGTATAGCTGTTTTATTTGAGGGATTAGTTCCTCTTGTAGTTCATGTAGGCAACCTGGGACGCCATCTGGTCCCATGGAAGCAGTGTTTTTTGCTTTGGAAAGGGCAGCCTTCACCTGAGCATCTGAGATGTTTGGGAGGCAGCCCTCTGCCGGGCTAGATACTGGCTCTTTTGGGGGGGAGGGGGGGAGTTTGCACTGAACCTGTCTGCCAGGATATTGGCGATGTCTGTGGGTTCAGTGTATTTTTTGTCATTTAGAATCAACTCACAACAAGTCTGGGAGTTGCATCCCAGGTTTCTAACATAACTGAAAAAAGCCTTATGATTGTCTTTGGTGTCCTGTGCAATTTTTCTCCTGAAGCTAGCCTTGGAGGATTTTATGAGGGATCGTAATTTTTTGCTAGTACTGATCAGAGATGCCTTCCCTATTAGGGATTTTGCTCTGTCATGTAGTAGCTTCCTCCTTCTGTTGTACAGTTTATTTATGGCAGGGGTCCACCAGACTGGATGCCTGCCTTTGGATGATTGGGTCTTGGTTTTGTTTGGGATAGCATGATCCATGCATTCCTGGAGATGTCCGTAGAATGCATTTATATAGGATTCTGCAGTTTGGGCTGTAGTTTCCACTAGCCCAGGGGCCTTGAAGGATTCCACTTCAGTTTTGAGAAGTGAGAAGTTCGCTTTTGAGAAGTTTTTCACTGTGGTTTTCTGGGCTGGGGGTGGGGTCGCGATGTGGACATCCAGTGAAATTAATTTATGGTCTGATCTTACCAATGAGGGATATACTTCTGGTGTGGAGCATAGAGTCCCCATGTCAGTAATGATCAGGTCTAGTATGTTGTCCCCTCTTGTGGGAGTGGTGACTAGTTGTTCCATAGCACTTGAGTTTATAATTTCCAGGAATCTTTGGGCTAAGGTGCTGGGGCTTGAGTAGTGCTCCCAGTCAATGTTTGGGTAGTTGAAGTCACCCAGTATAATGGTGTTCGGAGAGATCTTCATGTTCTCCAATGTTTTCAGGAAAGCCGAATGGGATTCCTGACTTTGAGAGGGTGGTCTGTAGGATGCTATAAACTGAAAAGCAGTCTTGCCCACTGTTAGTTGCACATGGATGGTCTCCGATACTTCGTGCAATGCCACTAACCTGGAGGTGTGGATATCCTTGATAAATATGGAAACTCCCCCTCCTTTTGTGGTTCGGTCCGGGTTTTGGGGCCGAAAAGCATGATACGAGGTATAGCCTGGTAGTGCTGGGGTGCTCTCTGGAGCCTTGAACCAGGTTTCTGTCACTGCAAAAGGTTTCTGTTGCTACACAATATGATCCTGCAAAAGGTTTCTGTCACTGCAAAAGGGTTCTGTTGCTACACAATATGATCCTGCGGAAACAGCTGCAACAGAAACAAAATGGAGAAGGGCCACACAGTCCCTCACCATTGACAAGGTCTCCACAGGCACAGAGGGACTCGGAGGAGGAACATCCTGAGCCTGCCCTTGTAGGCAGATGGAACTGTGCCCAGTATGCCCTGTCCTTGGCAAAGAGGCAACGCATAGCACATACACTGACACTGTAAGACCCAATGGACTGATGTCGCTCTCTGACTCATACACACAGTACATGGATGCCAAACAACACACCCCCTATACCCTACCATATATAGGCAGTGCACTATGTGCATCCAACATAGTCAGCCCTCAAGCACCATCCTCACAACAGCCTCAGGCACAAAGTAAGTCAGTCTCCTTAACAAAATTAATGAATGGATTGGAATGTTCTTATAACATATCTATGGTATTGATTCAATCATGCCAGGGAATGGGGTGGCTTACTGGGATAGTAGCAGACAACTGACAGTTATGTGGAAAAGCAGGAAGTGTATTCCCAGTACTGGCCTACCCACACCATGTAGTACCACCCTAGCTGACAAATACCAGTGAATTATATGTGGTGAGCCAATTAACTGGGAGGTCATAGATGACATGCATGGATGTTAAAGTGGGGTCCTGTACCCAACCCCAGCCTCACCCAGCAGATCAGCTGTAGAAAACCATACAGAAAGGCCTGACAAAGGCCCCCACATGGCAACATCCATGAAACCCGCACCCGCAGACTTTTACACAGTGTTATCACAGCAGGTCTGGTAGGGGAAGTATGGCTTTGAAAGGTAAGAAGTCTGAAACTACAAATGGCTATGCCAGAACAATCTGACCTGTGGTCGATACTGTTATGCCTGTAGTCTGAAAGAGAGGGCACATCACTATGCTAAGTGGGACCAAAATGTTAAGCAAATATCAGCACAGTCTCTTCAAATGTGTATTGTGTACAGATGTGTCCCACCCCATAGTCTCACAGAAATGCAGTAACATGTCCCTTGCCTTAAGCAGCATCCAGCCATCAACTAGAGTGATGGTTCAACACAAACAGAAAGTAATTATCAGTAACACCCACAGTCAAAATATTGGTGCCATCCCAGGGTTGTCCACTGCTGGCAGCCTGGGAACATATCAGAATGCACTGCCTTGCCATAGATAGCCTGTATCTGTCACACCTAGCCTACAGACCTGTGGCAAATGCCCATGCCTCACCCACAGTACCCTGTTAGAGAGTGTTATGGGGTCCATAACAGCAACATAACACAGTCTAAAAAAAGGTAAAGAAAGCCCATGCTGCTAACTGCTAGGAGAAAACCTGCCAGTGTCAGAGAGCCAGAAATCTGGCCAAAGCCATGAATAATGGGGTGGAAAAGGTCCAAAGAGAAGGGTACCTTTGAAATACTGCTCTAATAATGTAATAAAGTTGAAAGGATGATTGTAGTAGCATGGAATGTCTGATGGTTATGAAGTCAGAAACTGCAATGTCAAATGTCAGTAATATCTGACTACAACCCTGAGTGACTTGCAAAACACTTTTCCTTGAAAACCACACTCGTTTGCATAAACAACAAGATATATGAGTCATGAATGTGGACATTCTGTGATACTCTGTACAGTTGGCAGACAGAGCTAGGAGTCTAAACATGGAAATGTACTCATTGAAGGCAGTCCTTACCCTGGAAGATGGTAACATGTCTACACCCACAAACCTTGGCCCACAGCCTTGGAGAGTAACACACCCTTCCCTGATCACTCATCCTATGCAACATCTTGACCCCAAAATGTGTCCAGCCAAGCAAAATGAGGTGGGCCATACATATATGTCAGACGAACACACCTCCAGGCTGGCCAAACAGTCTGACACACACAAGACCCTCCAAGTGCAGTCAACCTTTGAGCAGACCCCTATGCAAAGCACTGGTAGCTATAGGCAAGCATATATGACCTAGGATACCAACCCATATCTTATCCCCTACAAATCTATCTGGAGTTTGTCTGTCACACTGATCCTGTCTGACTTATATCACCCAACTGTGGACCAGAAATCAGACCATGCTAGAAAAGAAATGCGCAGAGATTCCACCATTGTAATATATCACCAAGGTGCTGGACAGTTTCCACAGCTCCAGCAGTCAATTACTTGTAGGCATTCCTCTCAACAGGATAAATTGTGCAAGAATGCATAGCATTTGGCCCATAATTTTGGTGTGTGCATCATCCACCCTGTATTCCTCTGGTAAATCACTGTGATGATCTGAGGAGGTATGTCACAGGATACTGAAACAATACATGACAATGTCAAACAGCATATATGTCAGATGTCTGCAAAAACAAGCCCTGTAATCCTAGCAACACATGCATTACTGAGATAAATAGTCACAGTCACCGTATGGCCCATTGTCCCCCCATTTTGATAGGCTGTCTCCAAATATCATGCACTAACAGGTTGAGAGGTATCACTGTAGCACAAAAGAAACAGGACTAGAGTACAACAATTCCTGGAATGGAGTCCCACATGAATTATAGAAGGTCACACTGGGCATGCTCATACACATAGAGAAAATGTCAGTAGGCTCTAGGAATGAACAGCCCTTCCCCACCCAGTGCACTTCCCATTGCTCTACATTAGCAGTCCTGCAGATATCAGCCACCTTTAAAGTCCCTTTCATCAAGCCTCAGCCCCATAAGCTCCGTGGTGCATGTGATAACTGCGTAACACTAAAGTTCAAATAACTAGTGAGGTAGAAGTTCTAATCTCAGTTCTCACAAATGTCAAACTGTGTGTGTGTTTACAAGTTAAAGCTTTTGGGTCCATTCCAACCCAGCATACTTCCCCTTTCCCACTTTAGCAGTCCTGTAGATATCACTCACCTTAGAAGTCCCTTTCATCAGGCCTCAGCCCCATAAGCTCTGTGGTGTATGCAATAACTGTGTAATACAATAGTGCAAATAACTAGTTAGGTAGGAGTTCTAATCTCATGGTAAATGTCAACCTGTTTGTGTGTGTGTGTGTGTTTACAAGTTAAAGCTTTTGGGTACATTCAAAACCAGTATACTTCCCCTTTCCCACTTTAGCAGTCCTGCAGATATCACTTACCTTAGAAGTCCCTTTTGTAAGGCTTAACCCTATAGGTTCTGTGGCATATAAGATAACTGCATAACACTATGGTACACATAACTAATTAGGGAGGTTTTCTTCTCTCACATCTGGCAAATATGTGTGTGTGTGTGTGTGTGTGTGTGTCAAAGGGTGTCTGTTTGTAGGACAAAGTATTTTGATAACTTTAACACCCACTGCCCTACTTTATCAGTCCTGCTCATGTAATTCCCCTTATAGATTCATGACTGTGTAGTAGGCTAATGGCCCAAGAGCCTTTACAAGCCTAGCCCATAGAAGGACCCTGCCTTTGTGGCACCCAATGTTACTTCCCAGTACCTGCATCAAGTAGAGCCACTGCAGTGATCCTGGGGGTGAACTGTCTATTACCCATCCACTCATCAAGATTTCTCTGAAACAGGGTCAGCTAGGTCCTCTGCATGGCATGTATGGGAAGTGTATTCCAGGGCATGTGCAGTTTCTTGGTGAGGGATTTGTCCCACCAGCATGTTGTGGCAATTGTGGTAATGAGATAGAAGTTGCTGCATTGTGTGGTGTGGAGGGATTGGGATGTCTGTATATGTAGCATGTCTAAAACAGTTGAGTCAGACATAGCTTTGTAAGTCAAGCACAAATAGCCTCCAACTAGGTGATATGACACAGAAAATAGCTGGAGTCTTCTGAGTCTATCTGTGTAGGACGTGTGTTTAATGCCCAGGAACCTATTTGTGAGGTGCTTCTGTGGCCTCTCCAGCTGTTGCAGGTGTCTACTGAGGTACATGGCAAATGGGCCAGAATACATGATGAGTGGTCTAATGAGGGAACAGTTGACAGAGATCATTAGCTATGTCTTCCTGGATGGAAAACCCTTGGTAATGCAATGTGCCATATAGAAGGACTTCCTGACTACAGTGGAAATGTCTTGGTTGAAGGAGAAGTTGCTGTCAACCTGTGTCCCCAAATCTCTTATAGTGTCTACAGTGTTCATTGGGCTCCCATCGATGTGGTACTTATTGGGAACTGAGTCTCTTACCAAAGGGGATGATGATGCATTTTGTGGTGTTAAGCTTCTGGCCATGGCTTCCACACCACACATTGGTCTCAGTGAGGCCTTTCTATAGGATGTCTGCATCACATGTGGAGTTAATGATAGCTCCCAGCTTGCAGTCCTCTGTGAACTTGGTCAGCCAGAGTTCCTCTGTATTGGCCTTGACTCCTAAGAAGTAGATGCTGGACAGGACACTACCCAGTACTGATCCCTGTGGGACTCCACTTGTGACTGCTTGCCAGTCTGACTTGGATTTTGCCACTGTCACACTGTGTGTTCTGTGAACCAGTTTGCAACCCACCCACTGATATAGGGGTTGATGCCTAGTTTGGTGGGTTTAGCAATAATTCCTGACTGAGGAATGGTATCAAATGTCTTGGCCAGATCAAGGTAGGCGGTATGCAGTGCCTTACTGTCATATGATTTTTCAGTGTATGTCAGGCCTGTCGTAGTGGGTATTGTGTTGAGCTATGTGTTCCACATGGTGTGGTGCAGGTGTTGACCTTATCCTCTTGACCAACTAGTGCAGTCTTCGCTGGAGAGTGCATATTTCCACATTTGGTGATATAGGGGTAACTCTCACAGGTCTGAGTGTTTGGAGTTTAGAGGAGAGGGTTGTCTGTGTACATGAAGTAGTTGCAACAGTGCCTCAGAATGTACAACTGCACCAGGTTAATGGGCAAAAGCACAGAAAAATGCACTTTAATCATGCCAGGAGGGGTGGTCATAACTACTCAGTACTGTGACTAATTCTGTGAGGAATGAGTACTGCTGATGGCTCCCAGGTGTGCTATACTTATTGACACAATAACCTGCTGAAGTGCAAAACTATTATGCTATTTGAAGTGCAAGACAGAAAGAACTAGAAATATGTAAGGTAAAAACTGAAGGAAGACTTTCTGCCACCTGTAATACTTTACCTCAGCTGTGCAGTTATCAGAACCTTTGTCCAGTTGTTAGTCCAGTAAGCTCTGTAGCATGTGTGGCAACTGTGTAACAGTATAGTATGAATAGCTAGATAGGCAGTGGTTCTAATCTCAATACCAGCAAGTGTGTGTGTGTGTGTGTGTGTGTGTGTGTGTGTGTGTGTGTGTGTGTGTGTGTGTGTGTGTGTGTGTGTGTGTGTGTGTGTGTGTGTGTGTGTGTGTGTGTGTGTGTGTGTGTGTGTGTGTGTGCGTGTGTGTGTGAATCATATACTGTGGGGGTTATACCATTTTGAGTTGTATACCACCCTTTACACTTCCCCTCACCCTAATTTAGTAGTCCTGTTGATGTCATTCACCTCAGAAGTACCTTTGGATGAGATTAATTTGTATAAGCTCCATGGTGTGTCTGATAACTGTGTAACTCTATACTAGAAATAAATAAATAGGCAGGAGTTCTAATCCCAGTACTGGCAACTGTGTGTGTTTGTGCAAGAAACATATACTGTGTGGGTTATACCATTTTGAGTTGTGTACCACCCTTTACACCTCCCCTCACCCTAATTTAGTAGTCTTGTTTATGTCATTCATCTTAGAAGTACTTTTGGAGTAGGTAAAATTGTATAAGCTCTGTGACGCATCTGATAACTGTATAACACTATAGTAGACATAGATAGGAGTTCTAATCTCAAAACTGGTGTGTGTGTGTGTGTGTGTGTGTGTGTGTGTGTGTGTGTGTGTGTGTGTGTGTGCACGTGCATGCGTGTGTGTGTGTGTGTGTGTGTGTGTGTGTGTGTGTGTGTGTGTGTGTGTGTGAGTGTGTGTGTGTGTGTGTGTGTGTGTGTGTGTGCTTTGTTGTGTACCATATCCATTGGGGGTGTGTTTTGCAAACTTTTCACACCCAGTACACATCCAAATGTCCACTGTACAGAGCCCACTGTTATCAACCACTGTAGTGGTAGCTGTGGACACTCTGCAGCCCTATAAGCTGTGTGCCATATGAAATAACTATGTAACAGTACAGACACAAAAACAAGCTAGGCAGGTCTTATAATCCTGTGATACCATTCCCCATTCAGGAATCAGACAAACACAGCCATCTAGGGATCAACCCCTATGTCACTTGGTGGGTTGCAAAGTGGCTCATGCATGGGTCCCACAGTGTGAAGGTAGCAGACTCTATGTCAGACTGCCAACCAGTCATGGGTGGAGTACCACAGAGTCTGATCATGGGTCCCCTCATGTTTGTCATGTATGCAACATCCAGAAAAACACAAAGGGACCCTGGCTGACAATGTTCACAGACAATTGCAAGTTGGGTGCTATGTGTACATCCCCATATCATGTTGACATCTTGCATAAAGGCCCCACTGAGACATCCAACTGTCAGAACAATGGCCTTAGACTGAATGGAAAGAAATGTGTCACAATCCTGTTGTCGCAATCACATGCAGAATCAATGTGGTTTCCATAAATTAACACATTGCTGGTAGTCCAATGGACACAGAAGTCCTTATAAGAAGCCTGGGAACACGGGCTGACAGTGACATCTGTTATGGCCACCATGTTGCTACTGTGGACAGAAATAACTTCTATGCTGCACATCTCATAAGTAAGGGTGTGTCATCCAGTAAGGAAGAAGTCAATGTCTCCCTCTACTCTCCCCTCATTAGGCCAACCAGCAGGTACAATGGCCCATTTGCCATGTACCTCACTAGATACATGCAACAACTGTGGAGTTTGCAAGTGTACCTCACAAATAGGACCTGAGCATATAAACAACTGTCCTATATGGACAGAGTGCAATACCTCCTAGTATTTATGGCCACATCTTGCCTACTTACAGGAAATCCATGGTTGACTGTCAATGCCATGTGTGGCTAGCTGTGTTAGGAATGCCATATCTAGTGAAACTCTGATCTGTATGCACCACTTGCCATGGAAACCTCAACCTCATTACCACAATCAACAGAACATGCTGGGGGACAGGTACATAACCCAGCAAGTGGGCATGTATTGCAATATGTGCCGCATACATGTCAGAGCACCTCACTGGACCTCTTCAAGAGAAATCTGGATGAGTGGATGTGAAATTTAACTGTCACCCTGCCCATCACTCAAGTGGCAATGGTCGAAAGACACACTGGGAAGAAATGTCAGGTCGCATGATGCCAGGGTACTTCCATGGGATAGGCTTGTCATGGCTCCATGACCATTAGCCTGGTACACACCTTTGAACACATGATCCTATGAATCTGAGTCCTGGCAAGTGTGTGTGTGTGGATGTGTGTGTGTGTGTGTGTGTGTGTGTGTGTGTGTGTGTGTGTGTGTGTGTGTGTGTGTGCTCGCATGCATGCAAGACCAGTATCTTGAGTGTGTGTGTTTGAGTGAGGAATAAATCCATTGGGTGGCCAAGTATTACAATTGTAGGCCATCGTACTCCCAGTATACGTCCTATGTTCCACTGTAAGAGGGCCACTTTTTACATTAACTGTAGAGGTATCTGTATACACTCTGCATACCTATAAGCCCTGTGCTGTGTGCAACAGCTATGTAACAGTATGGAATGAGCAGCTAGAGAGGCAGGGCTCTTAATCACAGTACTGGCAGACTTGTGTGTGTGCATTGGTGTGTATAGCAGTGTTTGGGAGTGTATACACTCATCCATGACGTTAGTATGAGACCTGTCATACCCCCTACACTACCCATTGCCATATCTTACAAGGGCATGTGATGTTACTCAGTATACATGTACTTTGGAAACTCAACACATTGAGCTCTGTGCCACCTGCGATAACTGTATAATACTGTACTACTACTAACTAGATGAGTAGGGATTTCAAACCCAACACTGGCAATTGTGATCATGTGTGTGTGTGTGTGTGTGTGTGTGTGTGTGTGTAAGCAGTATTCTCTGTGTGTTGGGTCAACACAATACCCTTTGGGTGTGTGGGATTTACAAATCAGAGGTGTTCCACCCACTACACTTACCATTGTCCACTGTACAAGAGCTGCTGATGTCAGCCACCATGCACTTACCTGTATGCACCCTTCAGCACTATAAACTACATGGCACATTCAAAAACTGTTATACAGACCTGTTAATTGTGTACAGCTGCACCCTGGATATGACACATTCAATGTGTTACCACACTGCCATATTCCTTGTAGATAATGTCTGCAGGGCCACATCATGCTGACACACAGACACCTAGAATGCAAACAGAATACATTATGGAAATCACATTCTGTCAGAGTTAATAACAACAATAATGCATCATGGCTAGACAGCTGCACACTCTGATGTGTAACCATTAAACATGTTGGTTGACAATACTTTACACAACATTACATTGCTAAACTGTACTAAATTCACCCTGTGCATGAGACCCATATTAACACTTCCCTGCATCGATGGTATGGATGACAGGGATGTGGCACAGGTATCATCATATGCACAGGGTGTGGTGTGGGTTTGCCAGAGGCCTAGGCTGGGCCATTTGGTTGACATCATGTGTGTGTGTGTTTGGGGGGTTGTTCATTAAATGGGCTGTGCAGAGGTGGTGTGTGTAAGTCTGGAGGTAAACTGGCTGTGATAGTGATGTGCGTGTGTGTGAATGGATGCACACAGTCATGCCATGTGGCTGCCCTACACAGGGGTATGTTGGAGAGTTGTGGACTGTACATGGCAGGGTGTGCAGTTCACTGTCGCCAGCCACAGACATGGGAACTGGACCTGCCAGGGGATCCACTGGCATGACCAGGTATGAGGTCAGATGCAGTACTACTCCCTGATGGTGACTGCTGTCTGCTGGATCCACATCCCTGTTGGGACTAGCCAGGACCATGTGCCCATGGCCTGCTGTGTTGTGGCATGAACAGCCACCCCCTGCAGTCATGCTGCTGTTACTGCCACTAAAGGAGTGAGAAGCTGCACAGCCACGTGGAACCTCAGCTGTTCGTGCTGCTGCCCTATGTCCACGTGGCCGACTGACAACTCCCACCACATGCTCTATCACAGACATTCCATGTTCAAGGATTGACATTCCATGGTCGAGGATTTCCACCATCTCACCCAATCATCTATCCATGACCTCAGCATAATAACGCTGGGCATCAGCACAATCATGTTGTCACACACAGCAGGAAGAGTGGCATTTATGACCCTGAGAAGCTGTCTTGTGTTACATTCACTACATGCCATTGCCTCCATGATGGTCTGAAACATGCATCTGATGACACTTGCTGTGGCACCTTCGACAGGGAAATGATGGACAGCAGTTCCCTTCTAGCACCCCTGCCCATCCACCTGTGTGGGACCTCACCTGTTATCTGGCAATGGCTGGTGTCTACAGATACACTTGCCATAGCTACCACACTTGCCCATCCAATGCCACCACCCACCAACTGTCCATCATCTAGGGCCACTGATGATGGAGTATGTGTGGCCATTGTGTCTGTGTGCGGGGATGGGGTGGACAACAGTGGAATGCAAATCAATGGCACAGATTCAGCCCCTGACAACCCCACCTGTGCCTCACTATGGCTATCATCATTGTCAGAGTCTTCAGAGACACTGACATCAGTTCCCAAGTGGGAGGGACCCCGACCCCCATTGCCACCTGTGAGGGGAAGACAATAAATGTAGATTAATACCTGTATATTATGGTTGGCTGCCATGCACACAGACATGCACACAGACAATTACAGGTGAGGTGGCACAAAGCTATTACACAGACCTTACATTACCCAAAAGGTGACATGCATGATACGCAGCCCTCATCATCATCATGCATTGCAGTCATTCTCAATCCTTGTTACTAACAATATACATCTCTGGCATGCATGAGTACTGTCAGTAGGTGACGTCCATTCCCCTAGCACACAATGCACCCATGTACACATTATTACTGTTCACCTGTATAGCACAGTGGCAACTAATGTTGACCATACCTCACAACTGTACAAATCATTGAAGAATGTGTAGATGGCTGGCACATATGTTTGCTCTGTTCCTCACAACCCCTATGTGTTTGTCTGACATATAACTGGGATCATATGAGGATTGATATCACTAATAAATGACATACATTTGATTTGCAGACCTCATCACCAGCAGTGAATGCATATTCAAGCAAATCCTGTTATACAAACAACCTTCTAAGCTTAATGTGGATATGATAAGTGTACACACCCCTGTTAACATGGCAGGCTCTTGTATCATATAAAATGAGACCACAATACTGCATTCAAAAACATTTCCCATCTTAAATGTGACATATGACCTTTGCAATCCAATAGAGAAACAAACAAATGTGTTAGTTGTGAAATATACTGAATGAGATGTGTATGATACAGTAGTTGCATAGGTGTGGATACCCTTAAACCAATGCTTTTTTGAAACACCTGTTAAGTGAACTACAGCAGTCACTCTTCCTGAGAAGGGGGGTATCAGCATGGCACATCTTGACTTGGCATTATTTCGACAGCCTTCCCTGCAAAGGCCCCCAACTCTGTCAGCTGGCAAGGGGAGCTCATGTGCACAGATGTTGGGGGTCACACTGTGGGTTTACTATTGGTGTTAAGTATGGTCTTTGTCCGGACCAATGCATACCCTTGATTGTATTCATGTGGAGCCATTTTTAGGTAGCTTTGGATGTATGCTTCAGGTCATTGTCGTGTTGGAAGCTAAAACCCCTCTCCATCCTCAGCCATCTTGCAGATGCTTGATGGCTTTGGCCCACACGTGAGTGTTATTTGAACTGTTCATAATTCCCTCCACCATGCCTACAGGCCTAGTTCCAGCTAATGAACAGCAACCCCAAAGCAGGGCACTGCCACCAGTGAGCTTTAACATGTGGATGGTGGTCTTCAGGTGAAGTGAGGTGTTGCTTGTGCACCACATGTAGCTTTAGGGATAGTGGCTGTAAGTTTGAACCTTGGTTTCATTACACCATTACACATTTTAACACATGCCTTTGAGAGACCTGGTGTTATGTTTTGCTACTTGTACACAGCCCTGCATGGTGTTTGGTGTGGTTAAATGCTTCTATCTACTGACCTACCCCATAGGCCAGACTAATGCAGAATCCAGGCAAGTGTTGCCACATGGTCTATACAAACAGTACTTGCAAGAGAGTCCTGCAAATCCTTCAGTGTTGCTGCATGTCTCCTAGCAGCCTCCCTGACCAATTCTCAAAATGTCCTTCCATCTGTTTTGGAAGGGCATCTGGTTATTTTCAACAGCTCTGTTGTCCCATATTTAATCTACCTTTGGACTGCCTCCACTGTGTTCCATGGTATAAGCAATGCTGTGTTAATGTTGTTGTACCCTACTCCTGACTAATACCTTTCAAATGTGAGATCTCTATGATGCTTTGTAGGATGTGTGCAAGCCATGGCTGTTTCTTGCACTGGCAACTGAGCAAATGTCATGAATACATTGCTCCGGCAGTAGACAATTATTCGTTGTTACATTGAGTCCCTGTACTTGATGGCAGGTGTGTGCCCAAGCAGAGTGAATGCTATCAGTACATCACAAGCTGCTCCTACAATGTGTTATTTGGAAGATGTGCACACATATGCATCCAGCGTATTGTAAGGTTTGTATACCCCATATTTGGTGGCCTAATATATTTTTGGGTTTTACAAGTTAATTGTTCATGTTATGATCACATTACAGGTTGGAAAAGATGTAGAATGCAATATTGTGGTCTCTCATTGTATATATCAGGAACAATTTGCATCTTGACAAGGGTGTGTACACTGTGGTATCCACTGTATAGGATTGATGTCTCATACATGTCCCTACGGTATCCCATCTGTCCCCCAAGTTTGTTGGTCTCTGTTCAGATGTCTTGCACTGACAGGTTGTGAGGTATGCTGCAGGAATGTTACATTACCATTCAGGTAATCCCCCATGGTGACCACTGTGATGCACTACAGTTAACACCAGCACAAGTGAACATGGACATCAAGCAACATGGCTAGGTGTGTATTGGCAAAGCACAACAAAACAATTACATACTCACCAGCTACAGGCTGCTGTCCCACGTGTAGACAGGAGGGAGCTAAATAGGTGTGGGAGAGAGGTACTGTCAGCAGACTCACATGTGGCCTTGGTACAGGGGGGGAAGCAGCATTTCTGCACATTAACCGTACAACCCCCAATGCTATGAAATATGCTGCCCAGCACCATAGATGTGCACTTATATGCAATACAAAACCCCATCCACAACTACTATCTTATCTGACATATGCATGTAAACACTCTGCAGATACAAACCACAATACTATGAAATATGCTGCCCATCACCATAGATGTGCACTTATGTGCATTACCTAACCCCATCCACAACTACTATCTTATCTGACATAAGCATATAGATACTCTACAGATACAAGTATGTATGCATGCTAAAGTACTCTACTAATGTGCACTAGGGCCTTACTGCACGCTCCTCATCCATTGTGTGGGGGGCAACCACATCCACAATGCTGGATTCAGCAAGATGCTGTGTGCTTGTGGTGGGTACACCCAGGTTGGTGAGGAGCTGTTCGGTGGGTGTCAGTGGGGCCTGCATGACCTGGGCCCCCACCTGTGGCTGTCACTTCTCTGGCTATAGCAGCAACCCTTCACCATGCATTATGTATGAGGTTGGTAGCACAATGCTGGACCTGCTCATAGAGTCTTCTGTGCAGGCTGACATCATTTACCCTGTGGACTACATCATTCCACAGGGTGGTCTGCTCCTGCAGATGTTCCTCAGTATGGCCAAACATGATTTCATAATGGTTGACAATGGTGTCAATTATTTCAGATGTTTCTGCTGTGCTGTAGGGTAGATTTTGGGGGTGCTGCATCCTGCCTGGAAGACATAAACAGTGAAACACATCATAGCACCTCATACAGTTGTCAACAGTATGGACAGAAATTGCACATAAACAGTGGATATTTGTTGCCAGCATTCACAGCTACACCATACCCCTATAATCTATCAGCACAATATTAGCTTGCATTGTACTCCTGGCCTTGATGTGTCATATTCCTCCAATGATGGACAGTAATTGCATAAACCTCCATCCCCCATTCATTTCTGTGTAGAGGGATGACAGTGGCCATCTTCCATGTGGATGGGGTGTGGATGTTGCTGAGGCTGTTTGACTACAGTGCATGATGAAACTGTGAGCACATGCCCAAGTTCATGTAGGATGCAGACAGGGATGTTATCAGGCCCCATGGAGACTTGCTGTTGTTGCCTTTCAGTAGGCAATATGTACCACTGCTCACCACTGATGAGAGGAGAGGTGCGGTTGATGTGTATATCTCCCTATAGGGATAGGGGGAGAGAGGGGTGATGTTCACACCTAACCTGCCTGATGCAGGTTGCCTATAGCCATGGCATGTGTGTATGAGGTGTGATTTAACACCAGTACAGGGTGACTTGTGTTGTTGCCTCTGAGACTGGCAACATATGTAAAGTCACCCTTGTGGCTGGCCTTGGCAGTGTGGATATGTGTGATTTGTACTCATAGTTAGACTTACAGGGAGTAACCTTTGACCTTACATGCTTGTTCAGATAGAGGTGGACATGTTTCCAAGTTGTTGTCTGCACCTATGTGGCCCTGTACAGCAATACAACAACCTGTTATGTGGTTTGTGTATTGCTACTGTCCACCAAACAGGATTACTCTACCTTGTTGGAGCTGGGTTTTATAAGTCAGGTATTGCTGAGTCCGTACAGTTACAGTGGATATATAAGTGTACACACCCCTGTTACATTGCCTGGTCTTTGTGCTATTGTAACTTGACACCACAATAACTCATTTCAAAGCAATTCACACCTTTAATGTGACCTATAGCTTTTACATTTCCAATGAAAATATAATCTGTTGTGGGAAAACATAGGCAAATTCAAATCAGTACAATAAGCTGGTTGCATGACTGTGCATACCCTTAAACAGATACTTTGTGGAAGCACCTGTTGAGATAATGACATGATTCAGTCGTCTTAGGTCAGAGTCTATCATGTCACGTCTTTACTTGGTAATAGTTGCCCAGTCTTCCTTGCAACAGTGGTACAAATATGTCAATTTGTGAGGGCATCTCTTGTGCACAGCCCTATTCAGGGCAACCCACAGATTTTCGATTGGATGTAGGTCTGGCCACGGGCTGGTACATTCTCAAACTGTAATTTTCATCTGGTGAAGCCATTCCTTTGTCAATTTGGATGTATGCTTGGGGTCATTGTCATGTTGACAGATAAAATCTCTCTTCATTTTCAGCTTTCTAGCAGATGACTGAAGGTTTGGGGACAAAAATGGTTAGTATTTGGAACTGTTCATAATTCCCTCCATCTTGAGTAGAGGCCCATTTCCAGCATGATACTGCCACCACCATGATTCACCAGGGGGATGGTGTTCTTTTGGTAATGCAAAGTGTTGTTTTGGGCCAAGCATACTTCTTGGAATTGTGGTCCAAAGTGTCATCAGACCATGACACATTGTCCAACATGATTTTTGGAGACTTGATGTACTGTCTGGCAATGTTTTTCCAGCCCTGGATGTTTTTCTGTGTAAAAAAAGGCTTCCATCTAGCAACCCTACCTCATAGGGCAGACATATGGGGAATACAGAAAATTGTTGTCACATGTGGCACACACCCAGTACTTGGAAGGCATTCCTGAAGCTCATTCATTGTTGCTGTAGGTCCCCTGGAAGCCTCCACGGCCAGTTGTCATCTTGTCATTTCATCCATCTGGGATGGATGTCCAGGTGTTTGCAGTGACAACATATATTCTCCACTGTCTGATGACTGTCTGCACTGTATTCCATGGTATATCCAGTGTTGTGGACAGTTTTTCTACTCCTCTCCTGACTGATACCTTTCCACAATGAGATCCCTTCAATGCTTTGTAAGCTTTCTACCAAACATGTCTTTTGCTGTAGCAAACAACTGGGTAAATGTCAAATACATCCTACTAGGAAAGTTGAACATTATTTGGGGTTAATCAGTCTTGTTAATTGATGGCATGTATATAACCAAAAAGAGAATGCTGTGATTACTGCAAGAGGTGCATCAACCAAGTAGTGGTTTATGTGTGTGCACGTGTATGCAACCAGTTTATAGTACATTTTTTATGTTTTATATTTTTTTCCCCTAACAGATTTGTTTGTTTATCAATAGAATTGTACAAGGTATGGGTCACATTTAACGTGGTAAACATTTTGAAAATATTTTTTGTGGTCTCATTTTTGCATGGTAGGCATAGACAGGGGTCATAACACACTTGCACACTTCTCCGATTACAACCTGATAATCATGCCTATTCCACTACCCATATCATTGTCATGGCAATGCAACAACCAGTACCTGTAAACATTTGTGTCTGTTGTATGCACTGAAACTGATATTACACACAAGCAGAACATGCATAACTTATTTACATACATAGATAAATAAGTTGATTGTACAGCAGGCTTTGCTATCACAGTGCTAACCTGGAGGATGTCCAACATTCATATCTAGGCTATTATGTTAAGGTATCATTGTTAACAGACTTGACAATGGTTTGCCTAACATAACACAACTCTATGTAAATGATTACAGATATCAAGCACACATGTGCTTACAAGACTGTACAGTTGAATGATATGAACTCACTATATCACATGCATTTCAACACACACGTCTGCAACAGTACTTTACTATGCAGATGCTCTGCATAGGTCTCTTATATTTACAAGAAAAAAATGTGTATCATAGTTATATTCACAGGTAACATACGGAAATGTACAAAATCCCAGTAGCTGGCCTAGCAGTGGCATAGTTAGTGTGTTTGACAGACACTACAGTAGTCGGCAAATGTCAGCTGTCCTTTCCTGGGTTGAGTCAGGGGCCTGAGCTGTGATCTATGTCACTGCAGACAGAGCCACATGCTATGGCCATTGGTAATGTTCAGCAGTACATCAGTACAGCAAGTCTTATTGAGACATATTCTTTCAAACTCCTATTTCCATTATTACAAACCACCTACTGCATTCAATTACATGTTTACTTGTTTCACATACCTTTTTGAAGTGGATTTGGTCAAATACTTCTTCTGTATTCAGTCCTTCTGTTTCTAATTGTATCTCTGTCTATGACAGAGTTGGTTTGAATAGATGGCAGCTGGTAATTCTCATGACCATGTGATGGCCTGTGCACCAATTGGTGTCCCCCACTTGTTAATTGCATACAGAGCAGCTGTGTAGTTATTCCAATAGCCAATGTCATGGCAACACACTCCTATAATTGAGTACTCTGTGTGGCCCTTTCCCTTTCCTGTGAGGAAGACATCCTGGAGGTATGTGAGCTAATACCTCTTAGAACAAGACTTGTGGAGACAAGCCAACTAAGTGGTGGAGAAGGTTAAAGAATTAGGGGCAGAATGTGAGTATTGCTGTTACATGATTTGAATTGTTTGTTTGTGTCTTTAGGCTTTCCCGGTTAGGGGTCACCACAGTGGAACTCCAATCTGCTTATGATTGGCAGTAGAGATTTACGTGCTGGCTGGCCGGGCCTAATGCACAACCTTCAACGAAGGAACACCCGTTCATGGATGTCGCCACACAGAAGACTCTCTAGCTGAGAATCGAATGGGCAACGTCTAACTGTGAGGCGACAGCGCTACCACAGCACCACCACTGCAGTATTGTTACATGATTTGAATACTCCTAGTTTAACAGGGTTTGTCTAAACATGCTACTTCTGCATGGGTTTCAGTCCGACAAAAGTTCTGTGTCTGCATAGCTTTCAACTGTAGGGCTATCCACATAATGGCCAGAGGTTTGCCTGTTATGTTTGGTCTGTTCCCCAGACAGGTGTTGTCCTTGGCAAATCAATAGCATTCTCTGGTGATTGCAATAAGTAAATGCTAGCATCCATTTGTGTTTCTGCCTTCATATCCCTCAGAAAAAGATATGTTACAACAAACCCTGTAACAGCAGCAACTTTCTCAGTGTATAATAGTAATATTCCAAGTATGGCCATGTTTTTGGTACTATGTTCCCCAATTATGTCAGGCTTTGTCCAGATGTCATGCAGTAAGAGGTAGATAGGCATGGTATATCATTATTTAGCACTGTCATTCCTGCTGAGGGCAAAGGCTGAACAACATGTGGAACTCTGTACTTTCAAGAGGTTAGTGTATAGACAATGCTCTTAGATGTCCTTGTAACATATTTTATGTGGGGGAGAGTAAGATGTGTTTTAAAATTAGGCTGTTAGAACATGAGAGATATTACTGATAAGAAAGAAGACAGTTCTATAACTGTACATTTTTATAAATCTCACCATAGGGACAGTAGTGCTTTACAATGTACTGTTTCTGAAAATGTCTGTTTCTTAGTCTGATCAAACAGTCATAAAAGAAGAACTGTTATGTACAGAATCAATTTATATATATAAATATGATACTTTATCCCCAGGGGGTTAAATGAGGAGTGTAACTGGAGGCTGCTTATTTAAATATATAATAAAAAGTGTTAATTGCTTCCTGTATGTAAGGCAAGTATTTCTTGTATTGTTTTACTCCTTGAAGGCTTTTGCCAAGATATCAGAGTATAATAAACTTGTGTGAATTACTGGCTGGTTGTTTTTGTCTTTACTATCTTCAGTCATGTTAGCTTATTTGCTAAGAGGTCATTGTATGTCTGGCCATTGTGTATGGCCTATCATGTTTTTCTAGCAGCATACTCTTTCTGAATTATTTGAACTGGGGGGCAGATGTCAGTGGCATGGGTCCCTTTTGTATACAACTGTAAAATGTTGTCCCAGTTATGGGTGGTCTATTAGCAGCATACGTTTGTATGGGAATTTTGTGACATGTATGTATATATATATATATATATATATATATATATATATATATATATATATATATATATACATATATGTGTGTGTGTGTATATGTGTGTGTATGTATATATCTATATATACACACACACACACACACACACACACACACACACACACACACACACACACACACACAGCTCAGTATTTATTGGTAATATATCTACATATTGTTATACATATATATGTATCACCATACATATCTATCTCTCTCTGTATGTATATGTTTCTTTTCATACATATATTTGTAGATATCAATCACACCTGAATGCACAGTGTCTCTTCCCTATTGTAAAGTGGCTGTAATGTTTGGTATGTTTGAAAAAGCATCTGGCATTTCTGTAGTACAGCTGGCTTAATGGTAAATTGCTGTTGCTGTGGTATACAGAGTCCTAGGTTCAAGATCTGCAAGGGCTGTTTATTTTGTTGCTGGGCAGGACAGAGACTGATGGAAACAGAGTGATTAAAGACGTTTTAAGCAGTTGTAAATGGGTTTGCGTGGGTTTGCACAATGGTAAGCAGTGCTAACATACAGTTAAACCAATAGGCACTTAACCCATGAGTGCTTTGCTTAATGACACTTACCAGTGCGCAAATCTGCTTAGCTGAGCTAACTGCATTCATATTTGAGCAATGCTTAAACCTGCTAACCATAGCTCAGCCCTGGTAACCATTGCTCACATTCCAATCTTATAAAATAGCAGAGTAATGCCATCATTTAGAAAGTGCATTTGATTTTCTTTACAGAACATGCTTCTATGTGCTGTCATTACAGTAGCAAAGGGTGAGACTATACTGTATGGGATACTTGTGTATACATGGGTAGTATCACATGTTATATGCACTCATACTTGCATGTAACACCAGCTACAGTACGCTGCTTGTCAAAAAAAAAATGTTAATTCATATTGTATTATTGAATTAGTACTTTTAACACTGCTTTTCCATGTAAAATTTGGTACTCGAACCATGCACCCCTGCATGCAAAGCTGGGGCTCTGAGTGCTACGCTATCTTGTTCTTGGGGTTTGAGCTGTATGTTTTGATATATTTCCTATTAGATATTAATATGATATTATTATATTAACTGTGGAGTACTGTGTTTTTTGGCCATGTCATTGAGGACTGCTGTCATGTAGTAATGGCATACATTTCAGTTTTCAGACTTCTATCCTTCGGAAAATTCATCCTAATGCATAACCTGTTTGCTATCTACTTTCTCTCTATGTCCCATGTGCAGACGTGATGACACTGTTGCTCAGGCTGTGGTAGACTACACTGCTGAATTGGTCTGAAAAGTCATCCCTGCTTTCATGTAGGATGCAGCCAGAAAGAGTATCAGGACTATGCAGACCTCCATGTGTTGTCTTTGAGAGGGCATTACAGACCTGTATGAGGGACATTACAGAGGTGGTGGTCTGCATATTCACAGAGAGTAGGTGGGAATACTTCACAGGACAGGACATTTGGAGACAGTGAAACAACATGGAGAACATATCTCCAGAATTGTGAACAGATTCTATGTCATCAGTGTTGTTATACACATGGTGGGTTGATAGATTGACAGGGTTTATGTGGATATACATTTACTGAGTGACTTCACGTCTGACAGTAATATGTCTCTGACATACCTCTCCACTGGCATGTTGTCCACAGACTGGCCACATGTTTGACTGTTATGTTTTGTCTGTTCCCCAGACAGTTGCTGTCCTTGGAAAATCAGTCAGGGACTCTGGGGAATGCAGTCAGTAAATACTAACATCCATTGGTATGACTTCATATTTCTCATAAAGGATATGTTACAACAAACACTGTTACATCAGCAACTGTCTCAATTTATGACAGCAATATGTCCAATCTACTCCTCTGTTCGTGCCTCTGTCCCCAAATGATGTCAGGCTTTGTCCAGATGTCATGCACTGTGAGGCTCAGAAGTAATTATTTTCATTATTTCTTGCCTTCATCCTGCTACCATACCAATGATGTCATAGACCCACAGACATGTTACAGGAAAGAGGCCATAGATATGAGCCCTGAGCCTCTACATTCTGAGGTGAATTGTACATTTGAGATGTCTGTGTATGTCTGGCCATTGTTGACAGACTGTCAGGATTGTGTAGACATGTCATGTGTACATGTTATTTGAGTTGTGTATGGAGATGTAAGTGTTATGGCTCCCTTTTTATCTGACTGTGCATGCTACTCCCATTTCTGCTGGTCTACTGGCTGTATGTGTTTGTAGGGGCAGACTGAGACATGTCCTGTACCATGGTCAGGATTCAGACTACACTGTAAATTGGGGCCAGTATATGTAGGAGTAGTGTGTGACTGGCAAACAATGTATTTGTTCACACAGTCTGTATACTCTCTCCTGTTCACTTGACTTACCAGTATGTGACTGTGACTGTGGTGAAATTGGTTGTGGGCTTGCCCTTTCACAGTGGTGTCTGTTTTTCAGTGTTGTTACTTCCCTGTAGTGCATGATATATTTGCAAATGCATGTGTAATCCCCTATAGCAGATTTGCTATTTCAATTACTTATGCTATTTCAGTGAATATATGTTACAGCAGACAGGAGGGTGTTGCTGCAGCAACTGTGTCAGCTTATCTACAAATCTATTTCAGATATGTCCCCATTTTCATGGCTTCCACCCAGCACTTTGTCAGCCTTGGTCCAGATTCATTGCAGTAAGAGGTTCTGAGCATACCTCTCAAATGGCTGGATTGTTTCACGATGTCCAGGTTTATTGCACATATTTCTGATTTGTTTTACAGATTAGTCTCATTTCTCTGGTAAATCACTGTGATGATATGGAGATTTTTGTCAGTAAATGATGACATTCATTTAATTTTCAGACCTCACAGCCATCAGAATATGTATGCTGAAACAAACTGTGTTACTCTGGCAAATTTCTACATTTATAAGGGCAATATTTAAAAGAGGTCCCTAAATTGGGCCCATTGGCACCCCATTCTGACAGCCTTTGGACAGATTTGTTGTACTAAGAGGTTGTGAGGTATGATTCTGAGATACAAATCCACTACATGTTCTGAGCACATATATGAATATATCTATATATGTTTGTATATCTATATCTTTATATATATATATATATATATATATATATATATATATATATATATATATATATATATATATATATATATATATATATAGGTTCATAGGTTCATATGTGTGTACTAGGCTAATGGGCCTGAAGCCTTTAGTAGCCTAGCCCATAGGATTACCCTGGCATCCTGCCACCCGACCTTAGCTCACAGTGCCTCTGTCGAATAGAGTCACTGGAGTGATTCCCAGGGTGGATTTTCTATCTCCCATCCACTCATCAAGATTTCTCTTGAAGAGGGACAGTGAGGTGTTCTTCTTCACATGTATGGCAAGTGTATTCCATAGCATGTGCACTCTCTGAGTTATGAACCTGTCCCCCCAGCATGTTGTGTTGATTGTGTAATGAGGCTGAGGTCTGAGGAGTGTGTAGTGTGGAGGGATTGGGAATTCTCTAGCTGTAGCATTTCTAACAGAGCTGGGTCAGCCATAGCTTTGTAAGTCAAGTGGAGATCACCACTAATTAAACAATATGAGACAGAGAATAGTTGGAGTTTTTGGAGTCTGCTCATATAGGACAAGTGTTTAAGGCCTAGGATTCTGTTTGGAAGGTACTTTTGCAGCCTCTCCAGTTGTTGCAGGTGTCTAGTGAGGTACATCCCAAATGGGGCATTGTACTTGACGACTGGCCTAATGAGGGAAGAGTAGAGGGAGACAATGACCTCTTTCTTCCTGGATGTAAAAGCCTTAGTAATGAGATGTGCCACATAGATGGAGTTTCTGACCACAGTGGCAATGTGGTGGTCAAGGGAGAGGTTGCTGTCAACCTGTGTTCCTCAATCTCTTGTATCGCCTTCTGTATTCAGGGGACTGCCATTGATGTGGTAACTCATGGGAACTGGGTTTCTCCAAAAGGGGATGATGACACATATTTTGTCAGTGAGCTTAAGGCCATGGTTCTGACACCAGTCATTGGACTCAGTGAGGCCTTTCTGCAGGATGTCAACATCACTTGTGGAGTTAATAATAGGTCCCAACATTCATCTACAAACTTTGTCAACCATAGTCCCTTCATGTTACACTGGACTTCAGAGATGTAGATACCAAACAGGAGAGGACCCAGGACCGAACCCTGTGGGACTCCACTCATGACTGGTCAGCAGTCTGACTTGGAGTCAGCTACTTTCACAGTGTGGGTTATATCTTTGAGCCAGTTTGCAACCCACCTAGTGACAGAGGGGTTGATGCCTAGCTTTGTGAGTTTTTCTATGATTCCTGAGTGAGGAATGGTATCAAAGGCCTTGGCCAGATCCAGGTAGGCTGTATGAAACACCTTGCCTTCATCCAAAGCTCAGATGACTGACTCAAAGAAGTCAACCAGGTTGCGTAGGCATGACCTACCCTTCACAAAACCAAACTGTGTTAGATCCAGAGTCCGGAGACTTCCTATATCCCTGTTTATTAGGTCCATGATGATGCATCCCATAGCTTTGCATAACAGACTCATCAGGCTGATGAGGAGATAGTTCGCAGGGTCCGTAGTCACTGCTTCTTTGTGGGGAGTGATGACTGTAGCAATGTGCCATTTGGTAGGGGCATGAGGCTGTGGCTGAACAGAGCACACAGGTGAGGTTCCATTTCACTCTGTAGCTCATGTAGAACACAGCCTGGGATACTGTCAGGTCCCATAGCTGCTGTATTCATGGCCTTGGACAGTGCTGTTTTAACCTGTGCAGCAGCAATACTGGGTGCCTGGCAAACAAATGGTTTGCGATTGGTTCTTTGGGGGGGGGGTGAGGGTAAAGTTGGCACTGAATCTGTCAGCCAGTATATTGGCAATATCTGTTGGCTCGGTATAGGAGCTAACATTGTGCAGTATCTCAGAGCAAATCTGGGTATTGCCAGGGAGATTCTTTGCATAACTATAGAAGGCCTTGTGGTTGTCTTTACTATCTGCTGCAATTCTGTTTTCATAGTTAACTTTGAAGGATTTGATGAGGGGATCTCAACTTTTTGTTGAGGCTGTTAAGGGAGTTCTTCCAGTCCTGGGACTTCACCTTATTCTGCATCACTTTTCTCCTTCTGTTGTAGAGCTTATTTATGGCAGGGGGACCACCTGATTGACTTCCTTTTTTTGGAGGGGAGCATCTTGATTCTATTTGGTATGGCAGAATCCATGCATTTGTGGACGTATTCATAGATTGCAATGGTGTATGATTTGGTGGTCATGCAACTATTCTCCATTTGCATGGGTGCCGTGAAGTTAGCCAGCTCTGTTTGTAGGAGCCCAAAGTTACCTTTATATAGGTTTTTCATGGTGGTTACCTTTGCGGGAAGGGGGGGGGGTTACAAGGTGATTAGTTTGTGGTCAGGTCTAACCAGGGTGGAGTTGATTACTGATGTATAGCAGTAGTCTTCTATGTTAGTAATGACCATGTCATGGATGCTGCAACCTGTAATGGGGGTAAGAACAAGCTGGTCAAAGCCATTAGAATTACTGAATTCCAGGAAACGTTAAGCAAGTGCATTGGTACATGAGTAGCTATCCCAGTTAATGGAGGGTTAGTTGAAGTCAACCAGTAATAACAGTGTTAGGTTGCACCCTAATATTCTCCAGGATGATTAGGAACATGGAATGTGAGTCTTAGGACATGGTTGGGAACTTATAGCAGGCTACGACCTGAATTGCTGTCTTACCCAATGTTAGCTGCACCTTCAGTATCTCTGATGCATTATGTTGGGCTACCAGTCTGGAAGTGTGTGCAACCTTTATGAATATGGAAGCACCACCACCTTTGGAGCTTCAGTCCAAGTTCTGGGGCCAAAATGTGTGGAATGAGTTATAGATTGGTAGTGCAAGGGTGCTTTCTGTTGCCTTGAACCAGGTCTCTGTTGCAGCACAATTTTAAGGGGTGCTTCAACTGAGTGCATTTTGAGATTTAGGCTTATAGCATTGAGCAGCATGACCCTCAGATTGCATTTGTTTGTAGCTGTTATATATTTATTTATATTTATGTCTACACACACACATATATATATATATATATATACATATATATATATATATATATATATATATATATAGATACACTATGGTGTACAGGGTCCTGGGTTCAAGGGCTGGTAATTTTGTTGCTGGGAGAACAGTGGCTGATGGAGACAGGGTGAATAAGGCACTTTTAAGAAGTTGTAAGTGGGTTTGCATGGGTTTGTGTGATGGTAAGTGATGCCAGCACAGGGTTAAATGGTAAACATCTTAATCTATGTAGGCCTCACTTAGCATCGCGCAAACTCGCTTACTGCAGCTTACTTCCACTTACCCCATGCTAATTTCTTCAAAAGAAAAGAAAAAAGGGTGATAAGAAAGTGATGAAAAAGGGGGCATCCAGAGGGAAAAACAATATGAAAGATAGCTAGGGGTGTGCAGGATGGGTGTTGGGAAGGTCCATAGCTGTCCATTTCTGATACAGCAACTGCTGTGCATTTGTACAGAAATTGGAGGTGAATTTGGACACTCAAACCCCTGAGAGAGGGGTGAGGACAACAGTAATGTGTTGTTAAGCCAATTAGACCAGATTATATGTGTCCAATGGACATGTGTTCAAAATGTTCAGCTATGTATGGGGCAACATTTTTTTGGGAACAGATTGCCCTTTTTTTATAAGGTGAGAGTGGGATGTTGGGGAAGGATGGTAGGTATATTTGGGGAGGTAGGTTGGGAAGGAAGACAGACAAGACAGCAGACAGGGGCAGTATATGACACATGTGGGCAGTAAACACCTTGGACAGGGAGGGTGGTTTGGAATCGGATGCCCACAAGCCCCCAAATGGATACAGTGGGACTGAGGTCCCCACCCATGGGCAGTCACGTCACCACTGTACCTTCATGACCCCAAAGATGGCTGTGCTGGGGACTGAGCAGGAGGGGCAGGCTGACTCCCAAGATGCACCACATAGCCCTCAAGCTAACATAGCAGATCCCCAAACTCCTTTTGAAGCTCACTACACACCAATCCCAGGACCTGACGACAGGTGACAGTGTCCTGTCCATGCCAACTCCCAGGGGGGGACGGGCCCCATCCCCTGAGGTGGTTCCAGTTGAGGTGGGACAGGCAGATCTGCTGGGATTGAACTTCCCAGACATGCTATGGTGTTGCAGTTTTATAACATATGTTGGTTAGTCATGAAAAACACATTCCAGGATTAGTTATAACAGCATGCATAGATATTCCCATTAACCCAAAACAACAGATTTGGAACAGTTGCATAGCAAACAGAACACATACATGTATGGAACCAGGGTGGGCATTATAACAGCATGCAGGTTACATTGATAGCAACAGGCCACCAATGATAGTATTTGAACAAGGAACATTAATAGTCAGATGTTTAAATATTTGTAGCACAATAAGACACGTCCCAACAATAGGTTTGGTGAAAAACATACCCACTGATTTATGTGTTTAGATTATTGGTGCAGATAGAGTGGGGAAGAGAGAGATGTCAATTAACAACTGTATAGGCTTCAGTTGCTCACAACTTTAATGATCTTTGCTCTAATCATTACTCTCCAGGTATTACCTCATTTTACAACAATCTATGGCCTTTGGTTGGGCAGTGGTATGTTTGTAAACAGTGTATAATTACAGTCTTCTTACAACTAATGTATACCTTTTCTTACTTGGCAGACCTGTGGAGGAAGTTTCTGTTAACACTACCTCACTATTTCTACCCATATTCACATTGTTAGAGTTACATATGTGCACTCATACTGTGTGTGTGTGTGTGTGTGTGTGTGTGTGTGTGTGTGTGTGTGTGTGTGTGTGTGTGTGTGTGTGTGTGTGTGTGTGTGTGTGTGTGTGTGTGTGTGTGTGTGTGTGTGTGTGTGTGTGTGTGTGTGTGTGTGTGTGTGTGTGTGTGTGTGTGTATGAGTGGTACTGCCATACTCTGCCATGATTTCTATTGTTTACCCTGAGTGTGGGCAGCAGTGACCATTAGCTGTGACAGCATGACACTTGAGGCACATTTCTTGGAGGAGACTACTTGGTGTATGTACTTATCTTGCTGTCATTGGCAGCCATGAGGTTGGACAGTGGGTGTTGTACAACGTGTATAAGTACATCTTTCTTACAGCTAAGATATACCTTTTCTTACCTGGCAGACCTGTGGAGGAAATTTCTGTTAACACTACCTGACTGTTTCTACACATATTCACTTTTTCCTGGTTGAAAATATGCATACAGCTTAGTACCACTCCCGTGATTTGAACCATGCCTGTTTCTACATAAAATTGAACAAAGTTTGTGTTTCATCAGAATGAGCTATTGAGAAACTGCTGTCTCTTATTTGACTGTTTTCTGCCTAATACTCTCTTGGTTGTATAATCTGACCTTATAATTGTGACATTCATATATGGCAGATAGTTCTTATACAGTGTATTCATACTTTGACATAGCATAGTCTGAAAAACACTGGTTAACACACCATTACTATTCAGGCATCAGATCTTGGTGCATAGAACATTTCATATAGTTTTACAACTCCACAATCTTTGTTGGATGAGCCTTGATTATTTAATGCTTTCAGAGCTATAGTTGCTGTGCAGAAACTGTACACATTTTAATTCATACCACCACATACCAAAGTAAACACAACCAGTCCGGGGTTTTGACTTTTATTGACAGGTACTGACACTTTTATTGATATATACCCTGTACGTAACTATTACTCTGCTAATGTTTCATTTATTCAGTACAGAACATACCCATTTTTAAATACTGACAGGTGACATTATACTCATTTCTATTTATTTTCCCTGAATACTACAAACTAGATTTGTACTCACCAGCCTTGCGATGCAGCCTTAACAACCTGCTGGCATGGGCTATCCATCACATACACAGGCTGGACATTGGAAAGCACTTATTCCTTCTGATACTTACACACATCTGGGACATTCCCCGCCCATGCATCTTGGACCAACTGGTCCAAGAGCTCCCTCCTGCTACACTTCAAGTCAGCAAAATGGTGCTGGACCTGTTCACCAGTCCGAGGGATGCCAGTGGCACTGGTGAGATCACATGCGAGACTGTCCCAGGCCTCTGCTTTGTATTGGGAGCCCTAGTACTGCTCCTGCAGCAGTCTCCCCTCATGGTCTTTCACTAGGAGTCCAACCATGACTCTGGACTCCTGAATGCCCTAGTACTGCACCCGAAAGCACACACCTTCACCAACACCAGCCATAGTGCCTGCAGTGGGGAGCTACAACTGGTTGCGAGCTGTATTCCCACCTGCAAGGTTTAAATAGGGCTGATTTCCCACCCTTTGCTGTGATTGGATGGTTTTGAATATGGTGAGCTAAGTTAAGTGATGAGCAAACCTGCTTAGCACAGGTAAGCATTGCTTAAAGGGGTAGATGCTATGCACTGCTTATCAGTGTGCAAATAGGCTTAGCTATGCTAATTATTGCTAAGCATACAAATTTAAGCAATGCTTTCTCCAGCTAAGCACAGCTGAGTACAATTTAGCATTGTTCAGCTTTGATTTTATGGACTATTATTATGATGATGATTATTATTATTATTATTATTATTATTATTATTATTATTATTATTATTATTACTGTTATTATCAGTTTATGTGCTTTCATTACATTACATTCTTTTGTGACTATACTGTATGGGACACTTGGGTTTACATGGGGTTTTCACATCTGTACTACACTGACACCTCACATTTGGACCCTAAAATACTACCCTGGTAAACAAATATATATTATTCACTACCTATTTCTAGAAAATATACTTTTAGTGCTGTTTTCACAAAAAAAATGAATGGCCTGCATTGGGGCTTGAGCCGTGAAAGACTTCATGCAAAGCAAAAGATTTCACCACTACATTATTTCATTTTGAACAGTTTGGCTGTGTAGCTCTATTTATCTCCTTTGAATGTTTAAACTATGCTATACATAGCTGTGTGATACTCACACCCACTCAGCTATGCTTACACTTTATTGGGGATGGAAAAAAAAATAAACGTGTAACATTACTCTTATAAACTTAGCTGGTAGAATAAATCAATTTGTGTTAGCATACATTTTTGAAGGATATAAGTTATGAAACTCAAATGTATGTCACTATTTAGTGACTTCAATCCTTAGATCATCCCAATGATTTGTCAGACAAGAAATTTTATGAGGGAAAGGCCAAAAATATAAGTGAAAACTCTGGACAATCTGCAAAAATCTGGGCAGTTGAGAGTTATATTGTGGGGAGGCTGTGCTTCTCTATTTTGTCCACAGACACTATCTTGTGATAACAGTGTCTACGGACACTGTTAGTTGCTTTAGAATTGCCATACGGCAATTCTAGAGTGCAGGGCGTGTGAACTGTACTCTTCCTTTGTTTATGTATTCTTCCATCATATTTTATTACTATTTGGTTTCTCTTCCTAGAAATGTACAAGTAATAGAAAAAGGCTATTTTATGCTTCACAAAATACTGTTGTTAATGTTTCTCAGTGGCATAACACGTCACTTAAGAATACATTTCAGAGATAGCTGAATTTATATATCCCATTTTTCAGACCTATATATGAGTTTGTAAAATTAGTAACATGCAATGTGAGTTGCATTGCATTTTGGAAAGGTATGCCAGTAAACCTCATTTAAATTGAATTTTTAAATTTTATTATTATTTCATTCCATGTTGTAGTCTTTCTCAATGAGAAAGCATACCTCATGAGTTTTCTTACCCCATTCCTCAGCCACCACTCATAATTGCAGCACACTGGGTCTCAGATGCAAATGAACAGAAAACCATAGCTTCCCACCCGTAATGCCCCATAATCCAATCCTCTTGGAGCTACGTTGTCTGCAGTTATGAAATACCTGGCTAGTGGTGTGAGAACTTCATGTCTGCTATTTCAACCTGTGGAGTTATACTCTTATACATTACAGCCCTATGCTTTAGTGTGCTAGTGTCATCATGATGCTAAGCTGGTCAAGAAGAATGGCCTCCTGGGTATGCCTACTCAGGATCTAAGACATCAGTACCTCCAAGCATACCCACACATGTTAGCTCAGCCTCTGCTCATTGACCTAATCTCTCAGGACTATATGAGCAGTCTGGACTCATTCCTGCCCCAACCTCATCAGGGTAGATGCACCCATCCTGCCCCCCAAGGTAGACACACCTATTCTCCTTGTCATTGTCATCAAACACCTAAACTGCTGCTCAATCTTGGGTCACCTGGGCTGTAGTCAGGCTCTGTCCCTCAACATTACTGGTGCCTCAGAATTTAAATGAAAAATATTATAGTGATAACTTCTAAGAGGGATGAAATGTTACATTAAAGGGTATCAATTAATCAGATCACCATTTTAGGAAAACTGCACAAATAATAAATAGTCTAGTAACTATTTTTTTTTTTGTGAGAACACAGACTCATATTATTCTGCTGTGTAGTTTTGTAGACAGCCTGAATTATAATGTTTTATTTTCGTGCAAAAAAATTAAAAATGTTAATTTAGTAATTTTATTAAAAGAGCATATGCCAATGAGTATCCACAGCTGATCATGTAATTATGCAGACTATTTTAATGTCTACATTTATATGAATTAATTCTTATGGCAAAGATACATAAGTCAAGAAACATAGCTTTTATATTACAGAATAACAGTAAAAGCATGATGAAACAACATAAAAACATGAGTTGTAGGTGGCCTTGAGTAGCATTTTCTTCTCGTTTGCCATTGGCTGGGATACCACTTCAGTTTTGTATAAGTGTTTTCATGTACCCATAACTTGGTCAAAGTTTGAAATCAATCCTGATTTAATCTGCCACTTCAAATCCCCAGTCATAAAAAGTAATCAAATCAGAATATAAAAACATTTCTGTAGTGTTGTTTAACTATTTTCTATTAATGATGTCAAATGTTTAACTCCCCTCCACAGAACCACTTTGATCCATATTCTATCAATTTTGGTAGAACTGTTGTTATTCTTAGCTAGCACAGATATAACAATTTATAATCATGGTTTAGATTTGAAATTGGTCTACCTACTTGAAGTACCAGGGTTAACCTCTCTTTTTCTCTCTCTGTCTCACACACACACACACACACACACACACACACACACACACACACACACACACACACACACACACACACACACACCACACGTACAACCTAAGCACGTAAAATTTATGTAAAAGTCTAGATTTGCCTTTGTATACTACTGTAGTATAGTGTTTCACAATGATATATTTCTTTAGGTATGTTCTTTCAGAATAACTAATTCAGTAAAGTTATTCTAGTGCCTTTCCTAACTCGGAGTATTACTATGAGATTATCAAGTAATGTACATCAATGCAATTAACAGTCAAAAGTCAAAGCTAGCTAGACATTATCAATAACCATGTTCCTAGCCAATGTAAGCTAGTAAATATGCTATGAAAGTTATCGATAACCATGTTCCTAGCCAATGTAAGCTAGTAAATATCTTATGAAAGTTATCAATAACCATGTTCCTAGCCAATGTAAGCTAGTAAATATCCTATGAAAGTTATCAATAACCATGTTCCTAGCCAATGTAAGCCAGTATATGTCCTTGAAAGTTATCGATAACCATGTTCCTAACCCATGTAAGCCACTAAATCTCCTATGAAAGTTATCGAAAATCATGTTCCTAACCAATGTAAGCCAGTAAATGTCCTATGAAAGTTATTGATAACCATGTTCCTAACCAATGTAAGCCAGTAAATCTCCTATGAAAGTTATCGATAACCATGTTCCTAACCAATGTAAGCCAGTAAATGTCCTATGAAAGTTATCGATAACCATGTTCCTAACCAATGTAAGCCAGTAAATGTGCTTTGAGGGTTACTGATAACCATGTTCCTAGCCAATGTAAGCCAGTATATGTCCTATGAAAGTTATCGATAACCATGTTCCTAACCAATGTAAGCCAGTAAATCTCCTATGAAAGTTATCGATAACCATGTTCCTAACCAATGTAAGCCAGTAAATGTCCTATGAAAGTTATCGATAACCATGTTCCTAACCAATGTAAGCCAGTAAATGTGCTATGAGGGTTACTGATAACCATGTTCCTAACCAATGTAAGCCAGTAAATGTGCTATGAGTGTTACTGATAACCATGTTCCTAGCCAATGTAAACCAGTAAATGTCCTATGAAAGTTATAGAAAATCATGTTCCTAACCAATGTAAACCAGTAAATGTCCTATGAAAGTTATAGATAACCATGTTCCTAACCAATGTAAACCAGTAAAGGTCCTATGAAAGTTATCGATAACCATGTTCCTAACCAATGTAAGCCAGTAAATGTGCTATGAGGGTTACTGATAACCATGTTCCTAACCAATGTAAGCTCCAACAAAACACAGAACAAAATGAATGTGAAGGCGAAGGCTGAGGTACCAGAAGAATTTAGTAAAGAAAATTTTATTCCAGTTTGGCTGCTTCATTTTGTTCTGTGTTTTGTTGGAGCTTCTATTTGGATACCTTATGATCCAGAAGTGTTTTTCCTAACCAATGTGAGCCAGTAAATGTCCTATGAAAGTTATCGATAACCATGTTCCTAACCAATGTAAGCCAGTAAATGTCCTATGAAAGTTATCGATAACCATGTTCCTAACCAATGTAAGCCAGTAAATGTCCTATGAGGATTATCGATAACCATGTTCCTAACCAATGTAAGCTAGTAAATGTGATACGAAGAGTATGATGATGGTCTCAAAGCAGTTTAGCCAGATAAGAAACAGAAAAGAGCATCATCTATTTTTTTACCATTGTGAGTAATGCACAGACCCACGGGAATCTGAACCCACCAGATTCAGTGCGGACAGATGTTCAGTTACAAGTAGTGATTCCAGAAGGATATGTGTTAGGGACACAGTCTCTGACTCTGCCTTTCTATCTCTTTATCTAACTGTTGTCTGTCTGTCCTTTTATCTGTTTCATGGGTATAGAGCACAATATCTTCATGTGGTGAAGTCTGTAATTTTATTTGCCATTCTATCTATCTGTGCATCTATGTATGCATTTTTCTGTCTATCTATCTATCTATCTATCTATCTATCTATCTATCTATCTATCTATCTATCTATCTATCTATCTACCTATCTATCTATCTATCTATCTATCTATCTATCTATCTATCTATCTATCTATCTATCTATCTGCCAAGCTACCTGCCTGTCTAGCTGATAGCTCTTTGTCTGCCTCTCCATCTATCTGTCTGTCTATTTATCTATTTAGCTGACTGTTATTTAATGTCTTTCTATGGGTGTCTACCTTCTGTTTTCCTAAATATCTACCTACCTAATGTCCATGTTTCTTTCTGATTAGCTCTTTGTTTGGAATCTAATTAGTATTAACAATGCAGCCTTAAAAAACAACAACAGTTCAGCAAATCATTAGCAGTCACATCACTTTATTTAATCACTGCAGTCTTCCTTTGTTTTGAGTAGTGATTTTTTATTAAAATTGTCAACTACATACACAGTTTCAACAACTGCATGTCCCAGTTTAATGTCAGTCTTCCTTTTTGTCATTTTTGTGTATTATCTTTAGTCCATTACCTAAAATACAACCCACCTTCTTCTGAACATATCCCCATGTATCTACCCTATTATACCCACTGCCTAGGACTTAACAGCAAAGTTAAAGCCTTTAAATAGTCCTTACTTTCCTAAGTAAAGCACAGCCCCTTCAAGACAGAAAGTTTTTTTTAATATTCTTTTCCATTATTGCAGAATAAAATCCAGAAATAGCAGTGCTGACTTGATAACAAAAGAAATGTACCCAACCAGCCATTCTGGAAACAAAAATCACTTAATAGAAAAGTATGGTAAGTGTCAATGTTTTTTATTTTTTTAATTTAAGTTCTAAGACATCTTACTGCACAAAATAAATAGATTATTTATGGCATATGTCTGGCTATGGAAACCAAAAACAGGATCAACTCCAAGATTAAGCAGAATCATAGAAGGAAACTTAAGCCAAAACACAAACCCACAGACCTCTACAAATGTGTTAATGTCAGTATAATGGCAACTTAAAAAACATAAAAACAGCAAAGTTTCAGATCAACAATCTGTGATTAATTTATTATCTTTAGAGCTGACTTTATCTGCTACTGAACTGCCTTTCTAAAGGGTTGAAATTTATCTCTTCAAATACTGACAGTATCGTGGAAGCACTCACAGATTTGAAACTTTTTGTAAGAGACTTACATTTAAAATTGATTTTTAAAGATTCTCTTTCAACAAGTTCACGTGTATGTAAATCTAGTTTATTTATACCTGTGAATAACCCAGTTGTAGCAACGTTCCATGACATTTGTGAAGAGCAGCTATGCAAACTCTGTGAGCAGAAAAAGAGAAATAAGTTTTATAATTTATCAGTGAGCGAGCATGAAGCTCTACAGAATAATCCTAATATTATAATAAAACAAGCAGATAAGGACGGTGCGATTGTCATGATGGAGAAGGAAGACTATATTATGAATAGGAATGAGTTCCCATCTGATGAAACTACTTTGAAGAAAATTGTTAAATCTGATGTTTCTAGATTAATTAATAATAGTAATATGTGTATATATGAATTACAAATAATGAATGATATTACAATAGAACTGTTCAAGTATTTTACTGGACCTTGTTCCAGAAGGACATGTGTTAGGGGCACAGTCTCTGACTCTGCCTTTCTATCTCTTTATCTAACTGTTGTCTGTCTGACCTTCTATCTGTTCATCTACAATTACTAAAAGTCATGGATATAGAGCACAATATCTTCATGCCATTCTATCTGTGCATCTATGTATGCATTTTTTTTTCTTTCTATCTATCTATCTATCTATCTATCTATCTATCTATCTATCTATCTATCTATCTACCAATCTACCTACCTGTCTAGCTGATTGCTCTTTGTTTGTCCAGTTATTCCTGCTCTGTATGGCCCACTGAAAGTTCACAAATCTCTGTCACATCCACCATTGAGGCCGATAGTATCCGGCAGAGGGTGGGTGACAGAGTCAATCTCCATTTATCTTTAGGATGCACTAAGTCAGATTCTAATTCTTGTAAAAAGTTATCTTTGTGATATTGGAGATTTTTTGACACAGTTATATGAATGGTATAGTACTAAAAGAGTTACTAAGTTTTTATTTGTGACTGTTGACATAAGATCGTTGTCTATAGTTATCCCAAATCATTATGGGATAGATGACATTCGTGAGCTTCTTAGTGAAGTTAGCCCACTACAAAATAGGGAAATAGGAACTTTATGTGAATGTCTGGAGTTAGTTCTTGAAAATAATATGTTTATTTTTAATGAACAAATATATCACCAAATAGGTGGTATGGCAATGGGTACTCCCATTGTTAATATGTACACGAATCTTACTTTATGGAAATGGGAGGAAATATTTATATTTAATGGCCATGAGCTATTTACATCTAAGAATTATTTCTTTAAAAGATTTGTGGATGATGTATTTTTAATATGGGAAGGAAATTATGTATTAAATGAATATGTAAAATTTACAAATTCTATTACTAGCTTTTTAGAGTTTAAAATGAGGAGTTCTGAAAAAGAAATTAAGTTTCTTGACCTAAGAATAGAATATTATGGATTAATCTGAATCAAATATATATAAAAAGAACTGCATGCAAATAGGTTTCTTCATAATAAGAGTATGCATGCTAGGCATACCTTCAAGAGCATAGTTAAGACTCAATTTCTACATGCCAACAGGGTAAATACAGATGATTCCAAGTTTCTTGAACAAATTAATGACATTTTCATGGAATTTGCTGAAAGAGGATATAGCCAGGATTTATTATGGGATTTGGAACAGCCAGTATTTAAGGAAAGGATTCAGAAAGCTAAACCATATTATAACAGACTGAACAAAATAGGGCATATAGTAGTAGACAAAGAAGAGTGTGCTATATTACCAACTTTAATACTCACATGGAATCAGTTAAAAAAATTATTTCCAATAATTGTCCATTCTAAAGGCTATACCCGAAATTTTTCAACAGGTTGGTGAATATCCTAGTTTTACATTCAAGAACTGGTCCAGGTCGAAAAATTGATTGTGCTACAAGGAAATGAAATGTATAACTATTCCTGGCTCCACAAAGTCTACTCTTCAATTTTTCCCTTGGAACTAGACAAACTTTCAACTTAAGCACTCAAATCATTCACTTCTCATTCTGGCACTTGCTCAAAACTCATGTTGTTGTTGTGTCTTTCGGCTTTTCCCAGTTAAGGGTCGCTACAGTGGAACTCTGGTCCGCTAATGACTGGCAGTAGATTTTTATGTGCCGAGTTGCCGGTTCTGACACACAACCTTCAACGAAGGTACGCCCATTCACGCATGTCTCCACACAGAAGACGCTCTAGCTGAGAATCAAACAGGACAACGTCTTACTGTGAGGTGACAATGCTACCGCAGCACCACCATAGGAGTAGCAAGCAGTAATAAACCTTAGCACTAGACTCCCCTATACTGTAGAGAAGGACAAAGCTCTCTATTCGAACTTACCAGCCAGTCAGTAAAGCAGTTCACTGTACCTATCCAGGCATGTCCAAAGGCCAGTTTCAGGTGTCCTCTCCAGTCCAACTGGTGAATCTGGGCAGTTTGAGGCAATGTTACAATTGCCTCATGTACACAGACAACCCTCTCCTCCTTCCACCAAACACTAATACATGCGAGAGATGCAATTATACAGCTAAACTGGAGGCTAAGCTCTCTCAACCCAAGACTGGACCAGGCAGTCAAGAGGAGAAGGGAATTACTTGCATCACACCACAAGTCTCACATAGACCTATGAAACCAGCACTGGTAAAAAACACACATACATACACAAAAACATACTCAGAGGCTCTAAATAAAAATCTGCAAAAGTAATAGAGACCTCCAAAGCAGATCCAAGCAACCACCAGCTCCCAACACAAACCATGAAACACATACTTCACAAAACCAGTGTGCCACACAATCACAGCCCTTAAGGCAAAATAACGTACCAAACACAGTAGTAATAGGTGACTATAGTCAGGCACACTGATGTACCACTCATTGGGCTGAACAAGGAGAAGGTTACTGTTAGTTGCCTGTCGGGTGCCAGGATCCGCCACATAACACAAGCACTCAGGTCACTCCAGAAAAAGTACAAATATGACTCTGTCATTGTCCATGTTGGTATGAATGACCTGAGCTGTACCTCCCTGGACTACATGAAAAGATACATGGAGGAGCTCTCTGATCACATAGCCCAGGCCGGTATGACCCTGACCCTGAGTAGCATCCTGCCCTCACCAAGAATGATACCATGGTATAGAGAAAAAAATTATCAATTTAAACAATTGGCTAAGCTTCTGGTGTCATTCAAAGGGGATCCAATGTCTGTCAGCCTGGGATGACATGCTTAACAAGCCACACTGCTTCACTAGAGATGACTTGCACCTGTCACCCTTAGGCTTTCGAATACTGGCCAAGGCTCTTGCCACCCCCATAGTGCCTTTTTTAGGCAAGGCTCAAAAGACAAATGCACTGCCATAACTAGCACAAGTAACAAAAAACTGAGGGTAATGCTGCTCAATGCCAGAAGTCTAAACCTCAAAATGCATGCACTCGAAGCACTCCTCAGTGTGGAGAAAATCTATATATAACAGAAACCTGGTTTAATAATCTAGAGAGCACCCCAGCACTACCAGGCTACAACTCATACCATACATTTAAGCCACAAAACCCAGGCCGAAATACAAAAGGCAGGCACAATGCTTCAGAGGTCATTCATGTGCAACAAACAATGGGCAAAACTGCTATTCAAATTATAGCTTGCTACAGATCACCCACCATGTCCCAGGACCCCCACTCCGCATTCCTGGAAAAACTGGGAAATATAAAGGTCCTACCAAACACCCTGATATTGGATGATTTCAATTACCCAAACATTAACTGGGAGAACTACTCAAGTATGAACTCCCTTGCCCAACATTTCCTAGAATATATAAACTCAAATGCCCTGGATCAACTGGTCAACACCCCTACCAGATGTGACAATATATTGGACCTGGTCATCACCAACATGGGCAACTGGTGTTCAACGCTGGAGGTCAACCCCTCGCTGGTTAGATCTGACCATAAACTAATCACTCTGGATATCCACGTTCCGCCACCACTCCCGGTCAAAGAAACCACCATGAAAAACTTTTCAGAAGCAAACTTTACGTTACTTAAGATCAAGGTGGGAAGTTTCAAAACCCCCATGCTAAAGAACAATGCTGTCCAAGCTGCAAAATCCTTTATTAATGCACTCTACGGGCACCTACAAAAATGCATGGATCGTGCTATCCCAAACAAAACCAAGACTCACTCCTCCAAGAAAAGGAAACTAGTCTGGTGGACCCCTGCCATAAACAAGCTATACAATAGAAGGAGGAAACTAGTACAGAAAAGAGTAAAATCCCAAGAAGGGAAGACATCCCTGATCAGTATCAACAAGAAACTATGTTCCCTCATAAAATCATTCAAGGCTAGCTTTAAAAGAAAAATTGCCATGGACTCCAAAGATAACCAAAAGGCATTCTTTAGCTATGTCAAGAATCTAAGTGGCAATTCTCAGATATGCTCAGAGTTAGTGCAGAATGGCACAAAATACACTGAACTGACCGATATAGCCATCATCCTGGCAGACAGGTTCAGTGCAAACTTCACCCCACTCTCACCCCCAAAAGGGCCCATAACTATACCAGAACAATGTAGTGCCCCTGAAATCACAGACACTCAGGTTAAAACAGCCCTCTCCAAAGCCAAAAACAAATGAGCTCAAAGATGAACTAACCCCTCACCTAAACACACAGAGTGGCTCACAGCAATGGTTATTCCGCTCCACAAAGGTGGAGCCACAACAGACCCCGGGAGCTATCACCCTATAAGCCTGACTAGCTTGGACTGCAAAGCTATGGAGCAGATCATCATGTATCTCATTAACAGAGACATTGGAAACCTCCAAACATTGGACCCTAACCAGTTCTGCTTTGTTAAGGGCAGATCATGCCTCCTAAACCTGGTGGACTTCTATGAGACAGTTACCAAGGTTATAGACGAGGGAAAGGTGGTCCACACAGCCTACCTCGACCTCACAAAGGCCTTCGACACCATTCCCCACTCAGGTATTATAGACAAGCTCACCAGCCTGAACATAAACCCCTACGTCACAAGACGGGTTGACAACTGGCTCATGGACAGAACCCTCATGGTAAGAGTTGTGGGTGCTAGGTCTGATGCTAAACTGGTTACAAGTGGCATTCTCCAGGGCTTAGTCATAGTACCCCCTCCTGTTCAGCATATACTTCTCTGAGGTACAGGCAAGCACAAGAGGACTATGGCTGACCAAGTTCACAGATTACTGCAGACTAGGGGCTATAATTGACTCTCCGGCTGACACAGACATCCTCCAAAAGGGTCTCACTGAGACAGATACCTGGTGTCTTCCTGGCCTCAAGCTAAATGCCAAAAAGTGCATAGTCATCCCCTTTGGAAAAAACAAAGTACCCACGAACTAACACATATGTGGTAGCCCCTTAAATATGGAAGACGTAATAAGGGATCTGGGGACTCAAGTAGATAGTATCCTCTCCTTTGATAATCACATTGCCAAAGTGGTTAGAAAATCCTTCTATGTGGCCTACCTAATCACAAAAGGGTTTGCATCCAGATTGAAAGAGGTCATTGGGCCCCTCTATGCATCACTCATCAGACCCATCATAGAGTACAATGCCCCATTTGGGATGTACCTTACAAGACACCTGCAACAACTGGAAAGACCACAGAAGTTCCTCACCAAGAGGATCACTGGCCTCAAGCAGATGCCCTATGCAACTCGACTGAAGAAACTACAGCTGTACTCAGTTGCATACCGCCTACTCAGAGGTGATCTCTGCCTGACATACAAGGCCATGTCCAGCCCAGAATTGATGGACATGCTCCACCTAAAGAAAACCATATCCCCTTGAGCCACACGCTCCAGGGATCTAAACCTCACCACAACAATAAATTGGATGTGCTGGAGGGATAGATTCCTGTCCCAGAGATTTCCCATGCTCTGGAACAAGATTCCAATCTACATTAGGCAGAGCTCCTCGCTAACCCTCTTCAAGAGAAACCTTGATGAGTGGTTGGGAAACAGAGGCTCTGCTGGACAGAGGCACAGGGAACTAATCTAAGGGGGTGGTGAAAGCCAACACATTCTGGCTAGGCTTATAAATGACTTTGGGCAGATAACCTAGTACCTACCTATGAACCTAAGAAAAAATGTTATGAGTAAAAATGATACTTATCCATGTCATAATTGTTCCTGCTGCAATAAAATCTGTTCACACAGCGAGTCTATACATCCAGAAATGGGTAATAACTTTATATTTATATGTTTGGCAACAGCACAAACATTGTCTATTTGGCCACATGTAGATGATGCTCAGGTTTCTATGTTGGCAAATCCATGAGGAAGTTAAAAGAACGTATAATAGAACATCATTCAGACAAAAAAAGATCTGTGTCAAACAGTGCACTTGATAAGCATGTGTTAGAGAATGACTTAGAACATGATTTTGGAGTCATTGACATTTTAATAATGTAAGAGGTGGTGATATGAATAGTAGAGAAGAACTGCTTGAATGTAAATGGATTATTAGGCTGAAAGTTGATATACAACCAGGACTTAATGCTACTGTGACCTTAATGCCAGTACTTAAATAAAATTAAATGAACTTGAAATGATTTATTTTTAGATAATTTTAAATAATTATTATGAATAATTATGTATTTATATTGTGTGTATGTATATATATATATATATATATATATATATATATATATATATATATATATATATATACACACACACACACACACACACACACACACACACACACACACACACACACACACACACACACACACACACACACACACACACACACACACACAAAAACACACACACACATACACACACACACATACACACACACACACATATATATATATATATATATATTTTTTTTTATTTATATGTTTTTGTGCATGCAACCTTTACTGTTGATTGCTAGTCTATTATGATAAGTTGGCTATATCATGTGATTTATTTAAATTCAGTATTTAATGAGTGATTATTTTTTTAATTGTGTTAGCACTGAAGGACTGTTGATCTGAAAGCTTTGCTGTTTTTATATTTTTTAAGTTGCCATTAAACTGATATTCATACAGCGTTTGCAGAGTCTGTGGATTTGTATATGTCTAGCTATGGCCATGCACAACAAACTCCTTCTTAAAGGCTGTCATATACAACAGATTACACTGATTACTATGTAAGAACACACATGTCCATCCTATTAAAAGATGACTTTCATTATTTGTAAGGTATGTATTTAGCAGTTTCCTGATTCCAACATTCCTCAGATTAGCACCTTAATTAATTTGTAAAGGCGAGTTTCTTTTCCCTTTTACCTGTGAAAGCACTCTTATAATTTGAATTTATGCCACACTTGAGCAGCAAAGGAGTGGGTGGTTGGCATTATGGGCTAAGATATTAAGATATTTACCTCAGAGACACAATGTACAGAGTTTGATTCTCACCTCTGAGGGGAAATTGGATAAGCTTAAAATTGCCCACAAGCCAGTTGGCCTAGTACTTACCTATGAACCAAAGGGTTACTTAATTTTTGTTGTTAAGAGACTTTATTGCTGCTGCTGTTTTATATTGTTATTGGACTTTAATGCACATGCAAAATCAAAGACAATTGAGAAGAATAACTTGAAGTGAACAGATATGTTGTAGCTCTCAGAATGTATAATTTGTCAATGCTTTAGTTTCCGCAGCCAGTGTACCTCACAGACACCAGTTGACAGAGAAAGAGTAATATTTTTTAATGGTGTCAAAACAACGTTTTGTTTCTCCATGCATATGCTTATAATCCCTCTGTTTACATAAAGGTGTGTTTTTAATCAGGCATTAGACAATGAATGATAATTAACATTCCCATTCAGAAACCTGAACATGACTTGGTTGGTTACCTATAAATGCTTCCAGTAAATTCAGCACTAGTCATGGGAAAAAAAACTGCACCCCCAAGAAAAAAAAGGGAGAAATTGTTATTATGGTAGCTTCATATAAAGGCTGCCACAACCACCATTTTCTCTGTGTTGCCAAGCAGAGAAATAAAAATTAACTGCCTACACATGTAACAAAAAAGTCTGTCTTTATACACACACGCACACACACACACACACACACACACACACACACACACACACACACACACACACACACACACACACACACACACACACACATGCAGCTAGTTCCCTAAAACTGAATGATATATCCAAATTAAAAGAAAATTGAAAAGTAATTGTTCATACATACCTGATGTAATCACTAGCTGCAAGTGGACTCATGACCCTTTTAGGGAAAAAAGTGCCACTAAGTGCCCTGGATCAGAAATACAGTGTCAGTGTAAACATGTACAAATACACAGTATACAGTATATCTTCAGCTAAGATATGGAACTAAAATACAGATCTATAAAACAATGATATGATTTAAAAAACAAGTTAAAAATGACTTTTTTAAACATCATTGTATAATAAAAATATATAATATCTGAGTGTAAAGAAATATGAGGCTGGTGTAGAAAGGCAAGCTCAATAACTCCTCGGCTTGGACACAGTACAAAGTGCACGAGTTCATTGCACACAACACAAAATAAGAAATTCTCCAGGTTAAGCGCTTTCATCTGACACAGGCAGACTTCCTCAGAACAAAGGCATACAATACCACATTCATTTTATAAGCATTGTGGCGCCAAAACCATTTCTCATAGAATAATTTAAAGGTATATACAGAAAAAAACATCCTTATATGAATGACATACAAAAACAATCCTACCCCAATAATATTAATGTTGAGAATTCCTCTAATTTATAAAACACACATATAGTACATAA
The DNA here is from genome assembly GCF_019279795.1 of Protopterus annectens. Lineage (NCBI taxonomy): Eukaryota > Metazoa > Chordata > Ceratodontiformes > Protopteridae > Protopterus > Protopterus annectens. Next base: position 1,548,000,114 of record NC_056729.1, on the reverse strand, counting down.
AATTATCTTAAAATTTAGAATATGAATTGGGTGTATGAATTCTGGATTAATGTCCAATGGATCAAATACACATGTGATAACTATTGTCAAAAGCACAAGTCTAACAGAGATATAAAACTTGTTGAAATATATATAATATATGAAGTATGCAAAATATATGTATAAAATATGTATATATAATATATGATGTTATGTGAAATATATAGTAGTTCATAACTATTATAGAGCCTTAAAAATATGCTTAAAAATATGTACTTAAAAATATGTACTGTACCACTGTTCCAAAAAACTATGCTAACTGCAAGAACGGTTTTATGCTAATGGAATCATTAATGCCAGGAAGTCTTGTGACATCTGTGATGATCTGCCACTTACTCTCCTTCATGGCCAAAAAGGCTTTAACATTCCCCCCATATACTGTAATGTTAACCTTGTCAATGATTGAAAATTTGAAGTAATGCGTATCTCCACATTTGAATACATGCCTATAAAGGGCATTCTTATTATCTTTGTTCTTAATACTATATAAATGCTCATAAATGTGACGTCTCAATGGTCTCTCGGTCTTGCCAATGTAAAACGCTGAGCATACTTGACAAGTTGCAAGATAGACGACAAATTTAGTGTTGCAATTTCCTGTCCTACAATGTATGTATGTTTTGTTAAAATTTTCCAATTTCACACCCCCTATTTCATTAATGGTGTAACATTGGTTACATGTTCTGCATTTACTTGTACCAGATAATCCCCCTTTTTTACCACTTGTGTTGGATTCTAAAATCCTTTTAAGATTGTGTGCTGTTTTGTAAACAAATTTAGGATGGGACCCCAAAATCAGAGCCAGATCATCATTCATAGTAATCAAGTTCCAATGTTGCCTCACTATGTTTTCGATGTACTGGACTATAGGGGAATACATTAACACACAGACCCTGTTGTCAAAACCCTCGATTTGTTTATTGTCTGATGGTAAAACTTCAAATGTTGAGTTACCCAACAAAGGTATATATTTGTTACCCCATTCTTTGCTGACATATCTAACAACATCATTTAATAAGGTAACCGGGTATCCTCTCACACTAAACATTGACTTAATTAAATCTAGTTCTTTATCCAAGATGACTTTAGTCAAAGACATACGGGCAGCTCGGATACACTGTCCTTTAAAAACGTTTTTGAAAACATGTTTGGGATGGTTACTGCTAAATTCTAAGTAATCGTTTGAAAATGTCGACTTTCTGTGTATACAAGAGACAAATCCTCCATCACCATGGCTGACATAAGTGTCTAAGTAAGCTGTACCCCTTTTATTGATGCTATATGTAAACTTTAAGAAGTCTGTTGTATTATTAATATAATCAAAAAAAGACTGAATTATTTCTTCAGGACCTTTCCATAACACAAAAAGGTTGTCCAAAAACCTCGAATAAAAAACAATGTGTTGAAAGAATTCACTACTGAATAGGTATAGGTTTTCCCATTCAAGCATGACAAGATTTGCAAATATAGGAGCACAAGAGGCTCCCATTGTAATGCCCCTAGTTTGTCTAAAATATTCATTTTCAAAGTGAATATAATTGTAGTCTAACACTAAGCCCATCATATCAACAATGAGACTGATTCTATCCCAATCCATGTTAGAGTTATTGAGCTTGCCTTTCTACACCAACCTCATATTTCTTTACATTGTTGTTGTGCAATATCTGAGTGTAGATAATGCGCATTTACTCACAACTGCCTTTGTTTAGGGTCTATATCGTAAAGTCGAATGCTTACCTTATTGAATCCCTAAACATCAAACCGGGAAAACATTGATCATCCAGAAGAGTGAAAGCAGAAACGTTGAATCGTTATTTTTGGTCTTCTGCGGTGTAGCTACGTAAGGTAAGTGTGCGATAGTTAAGGACCTTAGGCTTAGGGTGCAAGTTAAGGTAAGTATGTTAGTGGTAATGTTTGTTAGATTTAGTGTAGGGTTTTGTTAAGTGTATGTGTGTGGATTATTTAGTTTGTTTGGGTTTAGCTTTTTAAGGTAAGTGCGCGATAGTTACGGACCTTAGGGTTAGGGTGTGGGTTAAGTTAAGTGCATACATTGTGATATATGTAAGATTTAGTTTAGGGTTAGAAGTAGGGTTTGGCTAGTGTATGTATGTGGTTTATTTAGTTTGTGTAGGTAGTATGTAACGGGCGGTGGGGTGGGACAAGTATGACAGTTCGGCTTTTTGAATTTCACGGTTTAGGGCGTTAGGTGTTTACGCGGTTCGATGACGACGGGTCGATGTTTAGGTATTCAATAAGGTAAGTGTTCGAGTTTATAATATAGAGCATTTGTTTATTCATAGGTTCACAGTTTCATAGGTAGGTACTAGGCTATTGGCCCTAGGGCCTATACAAGCCTAGCCAAAAATGTACCCTGGCTTTCGCCACCCAAGAAAATTATTTTCCTGTGCCCCTGTCAAGCAGAACCACAAAAGTGATCCCCGGGGTGAATTTCCTATTACCCATCCAATCATCAAGATTTTTCTTGAAGAGTGCTAATGAGGAGCTCTGTTTGACATAGATAGGTAGTCTGTTCCAGAGTATGGGAAGTCTCTGGGACAGGAATCTATCCCTCCAGCATGTTCTGTTTATTGTGGTGACAAGGTTTAGGTCCCTAGAGCATGTAGCTCAGAGGGATTGGGATTTCTTTAAGTGGAGCATGTCCAACAGCTCTGGGTTTGACACAGCTTTGTATGTTAGGCAGAGATCGCCTCTGAATAGCCGATATGCGACAGAGTAAAGCTGGAGTTTTTTGAGACGGTCTGCGTAAGGCATCTGTTTGAGGCCAGTAATCCTCTTTGTGAGATATTTTTGCAGCCTTTCCAGTTGTTGTAGATGTCTTGTGAGGTACATACCAAAAGGGGCTTTGTACTCTATAATGGGTCTAATGAGTGATGAGTAGATTGGAACAATGACCTCTTTCTGGATGAGAAACCTTTTGTGATGAGGTGTGCCACATAGAAGGATTTCTTGACCACTTTGGCAATGTGATTATCAAAGGAGAGACTACTGCCCACCTGTGTCCCAAGGTCTCTTATCACACTTTCAGTGTTAAGTAGACTACCACCTATGTGGTAGTTCATGGGTACAGAATTTTTACCAAAGGGGATGACAATGCACTTTTTGGCATTAAGCTTGAGACCATGTCTTTGACACCAGGCATCTCTCTCAGTGAAGCCCTTTTGTAGGATGTCCACATCATTAGGAGTTTCAATTATGGCTCCTAGTTTGCAGTCATCTGCGAATTTAGTTAGCCAAAGACCTTCTGTGTTAGCCTGCACTTCAGAGAAGTAGATACCAAACAGGAGAGGACCCAGGACTGAACCCTGCAGTACTCCACTTGTCACTGGTCTGAAGTCTGATTTGGAGTCTGCTACTTTCACAGTGTGGGTTTTTTCAGTAAGCCAGTTGGTAACCCATCTTGTGACATAGGGATTTATACCTAGTTTAGTGAGTTTATCTATAATTCCATAGTGGGGGATGGTGTTGAACGCCTTGGCGAGATCTAGATAGGCTGTGTGAACAACCTTACCCTCATCTATGGCTTTGGTGACTACTTCAAAGAAGTCTCTCAGGTTTAGGAGACATGATCTGCCTTTTACAAACCCAAACTGTGTGGGGTCCAGGGTTTGGAGATTCATTTTATTTTATTTTATTTGTTTATTTTGCCTTTGTTTATCACATATTCTGACTGGCTTTTGCATGAACCCTTTTTCAGCAGAGGCATAGGGAGAAAAGCTCTATATATTTACAATAATTATATCAATTGTGAAAGTTTAAACAAAAATAGAAGAATTATATACAGATAAACAAAAACAAATCAGATACTATATACAGCACAAGAATTCACATGTAACGTATGCATCACATATATAGAAACAGGAATTATTTATGCAGAGAAACAGTTTATGATCAGCAATGAGTTTTCTTTATGAGAATATTTAGTGTCAGTATAGGTCTTGGTATATTAGTTTTTTATTAATATCCCACTCCTCTGTTATTTTAGGCTATGATCTCTTCTGAAACTATGTGTGTAAGTTATGTGGTACTTCAGCCTTGTCACCATGATAGCAGGAATATCTGACCTGTACACATCCAGGAAGGAATGTAACTGTTGCAGTCTGTTCCTCATGCTCCATACATTAATAAACATCATACATGCGCCATTTACTAGTCAATAGTCAAGTGCATTTGTCAAAGAAAGTCGGTGATCCTTGCTTAATATATACATTACAAGATGTCTTCACTTTGCCTTGGTGCAGCAGTTAATGTTGCCGCCTTACAGTAAGAGGTTCTCTAGTTTGATTCTGAGCTGGGATGCCTGCTGTGCGGAGTCTACATGTCCTCCCTGTGTTCACCGGTTTCCTCCCATAATCCAAAGACATGCATTTAAAGTGCTTCTCCCCAGGCCTGCACTGAAAATAGGTTCTCTCCTAGTTGGAATTTCCTGGTCAACAAATGTAAAACTTGCTCCATGATAAGCTCCGTGGCACATGCTATAACTGCACAATGCTATAGTGTGATGTACTAGTTAGGTAGGAGTTCTAATTCCAGACATGGCAACTGTGAAACTCTGCCTGTGTGTGCTTGTGTGTGTGTGCAGGGATCAATGCTTTTACAGCTCAAATGGCTTAGTGGTAAATCACTGTGGCTATGGTGTGTAGGGTCCTGGGTTTGAGACTTGGAAGAGCTGATTATTTTACACTACAATAAACAGAACATGCTGGAGGGATAGATTCCTGTCCCAGAGACTTCTCATACTCTGGAACAAACTACCTATCTATATCAAACAATGTTCCTCATTAGCACTCTTCAAGAAAAATCTTGATGATTGAATGGGAGACAGGAAATTCACCCCAGGGATCACTTCTGTGGCTCTGCTCAACAGGGGCACAGGAAAATAATTTTCTTGGATGGCGAAAGCCAGGGTACTTTTTTGGCTAGACTTATATAGGCCCTAAGACCAGTAGCCTAGTACCTACCTATGAACCTATGAACCTATGAAATAAATAATGTTTATTTGTAGCCATCAATGATGTAGCTCAGTTTGGTAAGCTGTTTACCCTGTGAAGTATAACAATCTTTATATTTTCATTATAACTGATCAGGTGATCAAGTTCAAGTGGAAATGTGGAAGAATCTGTTTTATCAGCAATGTTTTAGTACACTTTTGTGGTCAAGGGCATAAGAATATTGAACTACTCTGATGATGTCAGACAAATATAATTGAACCTAGGCACTCAGCTGTCCTGGTATAAGGAAAACAATTGGTCATGTGTATATATAACACTATAATAGGTCATTTTGTGATCTGAATGTTTTCAGCCACACCTCTGAGATCAGTCAGAAATGTGCCAGACTCATATAAAGATGTAACGATTTTAGCAGCTTATGTGGTATGGAAGGTGACAGCTCTCAGCACCTTACTGATTGTATGATTTCCAGTAAACATTAATGTATGTATTTACATTACCAGTCATGATAACATGTGTTCATGGAGCTTTGCCTCTTAACCCTGCTGGTTAATTCTTGTCTGATTCTATGACATCATGTAAGTTTGGAACATCAAGGTCTTTCTTGGAGTTGAGTGTTGCTGTACTTTAAAACTGTTGTGTAGTCACTGGCATTAGAATATTTTTAATCAAATACATTGACTGCTTATAGTATAAATTTATTCACTGCACTTAAAGTATTAAAGTGATCACAAGATAGTGGTATAAAACTTCCTCAGTCTTTGTTAGGGTTATTTCTGATGTTTTTCAACTGGTGTTTAAGCCACTGGTTAAAAAACACAACATACTGGATAAGGGTTATATTTAACGGGGAACGGAGAAACATTACAGATGGTAAGTTTACTCCATTAAACAAACTGATACAAAGACATCTTCTCTGCCAGATATTTACAACCTATTGAACCCTACGTAATTCCCAAACTTTCACAGGTGTTGCTGCTTTTTAACTAGATTATTCCTTGGTCAATGAGGTAACATGTTCTTTTACTTGCACCAAAGTGGGCATGTTCTATGTTCACATATAAATATTATGTTGTAGGACACAAGGTTTTACTTTTGTACCACATTGCTCACATGCATACAGGGATTAAATAAATCAAAACAAGACAATTAGTTATGGAATGAATGTTCATGCATGTGATAAAGCTGTCATGGCTTTGATCTGAGCAGTTAGAGGCAGTTACTGTCAAACTTTCTCTTAAATATGTATTACCACACCTACAAATTGTTTACCCATTGTATTTAGCAGATGGAAATGTAATCTTATTTCAAATGCCACTGCATAAATTGAAAGAGACTAGATCATGCATGAGTTTTCTTTTAATGATAGGGTTAGAACCAGTACAGCATTCTTTGAAACAGCAAAAGTATTATGAAACAGACTGGTCCAACAAGAGTTTGCTTGTTCTCAACATTAACTAATGAACAAGGTATTAATACCTTGAATGACAGACTAACTTAGTATATACAAAGGAGATAACTTTCCCTAGAGAGATGGTCATGAACCAGGAATTAATTTAATGCAAGAATCTAAGCAGACAGTCTTTCATAAGTAACTATTTATTCATATGTAAATACTAGGCAATCAGTTTGCAGTCTATTATATACCAAGCCAGTAATCTGATCATGACCAAATGTGAGACCTCTGACCCTTATAGTAAGTGACAAAGTTGTGGAGGTCCTCTACCCATGTTAATGTTTCTACTGAGGGGGGAAGTATACACCAGATCAATCAGATAAAACACCCCTACCTAGCTCTATAGTTACACACACCCATAATAGATAGTCACTGCTAGAGCTGAACCCCTGCCTATTTATGACAAAAATCTAGAGAACATTGTATCATATGCAGTTGCCAGATTAGAAGTCGAAAAGCAAATGCTTGAAATCATTATGAATAAACTGAATCCTTTCTGTATATAACTGTATATTTAACAAACCAACTTCCAAAATTTACTTTTACTAAAGCAGATATTTATATTTAAACAAACTGTCTCATTCAATGTTTGCCTTTCCTAGACGGCAGGTACAATTCAGTTTTTGAAAGTACACCTGAGAAAAGAGAAGTTTGCTTATTATAATGCGTGAATAACAAAAAAAAATGGACCGCCAAGGGATCATTTCTGCTACTGAGTACCTTGAGATCATGAAATTAACACAAACTAATAGAAATGTACTAATCTTTGGAGAGAATGAATAGAAAGATGTTCCACTGAAAATTTGCTCTGGAATCCTAAGTATTTCCTATGTATGTATATATGAATTGGATGAGATATGCCAAGCAATGAAAAAGATGGATAGTAATTGATTAGGTGTAGAAGCAAGAGTGTGTGGGGGGGGGGGTAGATACTTACTTTTCATAATATCAAATATATTTATTAATTTTTTTTACTATTACTGTTGAAATGCTACCTGAGTGGAGCTATTGACATGCAATCAATGCAGCCTTTTTTCTGCATGCATTTTCTTTGCAGTTTATACTCAGTAGAAGAAGGCCATGTGTATTTTATATTGTGAGACTCAGTGACAGCAACTATTAAGGAAAGTAAATGTTGATTTCATAATATAGGGAGGTTCAGTATGAAGCTGATGGGCTAGTTATGTGCTAGGGATGAATAAAATAGATGAACTTTTCAGCATTTAGCTAACTACATTTAAGATTACTTACTGGATAAGAGCAAACATCATACATACTTAGTTGATTCAGAGATTCTGCATTCAAAATATGCCATACTGTTTAATATTGGATTAAAATGCACTAATATGAACTCAGAACTGAGTTTATGCCTGGATACTGATAAATAAAATAATGTGCTTAAGGTACACACTGCAGTCTGGACATGAAGGAAAACAGGTTTGAATCAACATGCACCATTTGTTAACTATGTTGTATAAACATTTATGTAATAACATTGCTGAGCATACCATAGAAACTGTTAACAAAATCTTATGATACTGTATTCTTTTCAGCCCACTTCTTGAAAGTATAATTACATTTCTCTTGTTAAGCACCGTGGCACAATGGTGAGAACTCTTCTTCACAGTTCCTCTGCCTAGGGTTTGAGCCTGCTCTTTGATATCATATGTTAAGTAGTTTTGTACATTCTTCTTGTGTCTTTGTGGATTTTTTATGGTAATTTAAGATGTTGTGGGGCCTTGTTATGAGCTCATCAGCATAGCACAAGCAAAGTGTTTGACTAAGCATAAGAAACACAGGGCTAATATACCCAGCTGATGTCCATTATCATTAGGGTCACTGCAGAAATATCCCAAACAACAAACTAAAACAATAAGTAAGAAGGCCACTAAAAAAAATCAGTAAAAACAAAATGAAAACACCAGAAAAGCTAGAACTTCCACTGAATAACCTCCCAAACCTCTTGTATCAGAGGCACATGAGATATATGCAAATGACCCTTATGAACATCAGGTGTTCCAGCTAACTGGCGATTCTGAATGCCCATGACTTGTTTTGTCATTTTAATGGACAATTTCAGGCCAATAAAGCCAAACCCCACTAGCTGTGGATATGTATATTTCGGCCTTGTTATTACCTCATCAGCACAGCACAAAGAGTGTGTTTGACTAAGCATAAGAAACACAGGGCATATATATATATATATATATATATATATATATATATATATATATATATATATATATATATATATATATATAGGTCTACTACATTTGGTCAAAAACACATAAGGTCAAAATTCACATAGGTGAGCACATATGACTGAAAGTTCACTTCACTGAAAACTCATTTGGTCGAAACTCTTCGTCGAAAGTTGTATATGGGCCCTTCCCCACTGCAGTGAAATCCTGGAGTTAGAATATAAAGTAAGGAGGGGTGTGGATGGTGCAGCCCCCCCCCCACCTATTCTAAATGTTTTAAACCATAGACATTGATACTGACAATTGCAATGAGCAAGTCTTTCCACAAGACAATATATACTCAAACTATGTGGGGGGGCTATGCCCCACACACCCCTGTTACTTTATATTCTACCTCCAGGATTGTAAAGCAGTGGGGTAGGGGCCATATACAACTTTTGATGAAATGAGTTTTGACCAAATGAGTTTTCAGTCAAGTGAGCTTTCAGTCAAGTGTGTTTACGCAATGGACTTTTGACCAAATGTGTTTTCGACCAAACTTAGTAGACCCATATATATATATATATATATATATATATATATATATATATATATATACACACACATAAATGTGTGTGTGTGTGTGTGTGTGTGTGTGTGTGTGTGTGTGTGTGTGTGTGTGTGTGTGTGTGTGTGTGTGTGTGTGTGTGTGTGTGTGTGTGTGTGCGTGTGCTTTATTTATTATATTTGCCATTTGTTTACCTGGATGGTCCGACTGGGTCAAAAAGCCTGGGGAGGAAAGCTCCAAATTACAGACTGTAATGTAGAAGCAGTATAACAGTGAAATACAAAATTGATTACAGATTTAACACCATTAAGGCAGACAACGTATGTACTTATGATACATATTACACATTTTAGGGTCATAGGTTAGTACTGGGCTTACTGCCTTTTTGGCCATTTTAAACCTAGCCAGTTAACCCATGAGAGACTCAAACACTGCATCTTTTGCATTTAAGGTAAGCACCTTAACCATTATGCCAACCATTTGTCCAAGCACAGCCTTGGGGTATCAGTGCAGTGCATTCTATGAATTTATATATGTATATATTTCTCTTTCTTATAGGTTCATAGGTTCATAGGTTCATACTAGGCTATCTGCCCTAGGGCATTTATAAGCCTAGCCAGAGTGTGTGTGGCTTTCACCACCCCTTAGGATGAGAATACTATACCCATTAGTTTGTTGTGCCTCTGTCCAGCAGTGATACAGAGATGATTCCCGGGGTAAACCTACGATCTCCCATCCACTCGTCAAGATTTCTCTTGAACAGAGTCAGTGAGGGGCTCTGCCTCACATGGACTGGGATTCTGTTCCATAGTGTAGGGAGTCTCTGGGTGATGAATCTGTCCCTCCAGCACATCCTATTTATATCCGTGTTGAGGTTTAAGTCTCTTGCTCTCGTGGCTCTGGTGGATTTGGATTTTTTGAGGTGGAGCATGTCCATTAATTCTGGGTTGGACATGGCCTTGTATGTCAGGCACAGATCACCTCTGAGCAGACGGTATGCGACTGAATAGAGCTGGAGTTTCTTCAGTCGGGCATCGTATGACATATGTTTGAGCCCCTTTATCCTTTTGGTGAGGAACTTTTGGGGTCTTTCCAACTGCTGCAGGTGTCGGGTAAGGTACATTCCGAATGGGGCGTTGTACTCAATCATTGGTCTGATAAGTGAAGAGTACAGGGGTACAATGACCTCTCCTGATCTGGATGTGAATCCCTTCATGGTCAGGTATGCAACGTAGAAGGTCTTCCTAACCACTTTGGCAATGTGAGTGTCAAAAGAGAGGTTACTGTCAACTTGGGTCCCCAGGTCCCTGATAACTTCTTCCGTGTTTAATGGATTACCACCTATGTGGTAATTAGGGGTTACCTTGTTTTTCCCAAAGGGTATGACTATACATTTTTTGGCATTTAGCTTAAGGGCCATGGCTCTGGCACCAGTTATCCATTTCTATGAGACCTTTCTGGAGGATGTCTGTGTCTGATGGAGTGTCAATTATGGTGCCCAGTTTGCAGTCGTCTGCAAATTTTGTCAGCCACAATCCCCCTATGTTTGCCTGCACTTCAGAAAAATAAATGCCGAACAAGAGGGGGCCCAGGACTGAGCCCTGTGGGACACAGCTCGTGACCGGCTTAGAGTCTGACATGGCACCAGCAACTCTAACCCTGTGTGTTCTGTCCTTGAGCCAGTTTGCAACCCATCTTGTGACATATGGGTTTACATCTAAGCTGGTGAGCTTTTCTATGATGCCCGAGTGGGGTATTGTGTCGAACGCTTTTGCTAGGTCAAGGTAGGCTGTGTGAACTGCCTTACCCTCATCAATGGCCTTAGTGACTGTTTCGAAAAAGTCGACCAAGTTCAAGAGGCAGGATCTGCCCTTGACAAAGCCAAATTGGGTAGGATCCAGTGTCTGTAGGTCCCCAATGTCTTTATTTATGAGTTCCATTATGATCCTCTCCATAGCTTTGCAGACAAGGCTCGTCAAGCTTATGGGGCGGTAATTTCCACGGTCCGTAGAAGCACCGCCTTTGTGGAGTGGGACTACAGTTGACCTATGCCATTCTTTGGGTACGTATCCTGTAGTAAGGCTAAGATTAAACAGCAGCCTTATGTGTGGGTTTAGTTCCTCATTGAGTTCGTGTAGCACACAGCTGGGGACACCGTCCGGTCCCATTGATGCTGTGTTTTTTGCTTTAGAGAGAGCAGCTCTCACCTGGGCATCTGAGATGTTTGGGAGGCTAGACTCTGGTGGGATAGATATTTCTCCTTTCGGGGGGGAGGGAGAAATTTGCACTGAACCTGTCTGCCAGTATGTTGGCAATGTCTGTGGGTTCAGTGATTTTTTATCATTTTGGACAAATTCTGAGCATATCTGGGAGTTTCCACCCAGGTTTCTAACATAGCTAAAGAAGGCTTTATGATTGTCTTTTGTGTCATTAGCGATTTTTCTCTCAAAGTTGGCCTTGGATGATTTTATGAGTGATTGTAGTTTTTTGCTAGTATTGATCAGAGATGCCTTCCCATTTAGGGATTTTGCTCTGTCATGTAGTAGCTTTCTCCTCTTGTTGTAGAGTTTGTTTATGGCTGGAGTCCACCAGACCGGGCGCCTGCCTTTGGTGGAAAGGGTCTTGATTTTATTAGGGATTGCTTGATCCATACATTCCTGGAGGTGATTGTAGAAGGCATTTGTAAGGGTTTCAGCAGCGTGGGTTGTGGTTTCCACTGGCTCGGGGGCCTTGAAGGATACCACTCCAGTCTTAAGAAGTGTGAAGTTTGCTTTTGAGAAGTTCTTCACTGTGGTCTTTTGCTGGGGTGGGGGCGGGATGTGGATCTCCAGTGAGATTAATTTATGGTCTGATCTCACCAATGAGGGATATACTTCTGGTGTGGAGCATTTTGTCCACATGTTTGTGATGATCAGGTCTAGTATATTTTCTCCTCTTGTGGGAATGGTGACTAGTTGTTCCATAGCATTTGAGTTTATGAACTCAAGGAACCTTTGGGCTAGGGTGTTGGGGCTTGAGTAATGTTCCCAGTCTATGTTTGGGTAGTTGAAGTCACCCAATATGATGGTGTTTGGAGAGACATTCATACTCTCCAGTGTCTTCAGGAAGGCTGTGTGGGTTTCCTGAGTTTGAGAAGGTGGTCTGTAGCATGTTACAAACTGTAGGGCAGTTTTACCTATGGTTAATTGCACCTGGATGGTCTCCGATGCTTCATGCGTTGCCACTAACCTGGAGGTGTGGGTATCCTTTATGAATATGGATACTCCCCCTCCTTTTGTGGTTCGGTCCAGATTTTGGGGCCGGAACGCATGATATGAGGTATAACATGATAGTGCTGGGGTGCTCTCAGGAGCCTTGAACCAGGTTTCAGTCACAGCACAGACATCGATGTTCTCCATACTGAGGAGGGCTTGAGGGTGCATCTTGAGGTTTAGACTTCTGGCATTGAGCAGTATTACCCTTAGTTTTTCTCTATTTTTGTTTTCTAGGGTGGTAGGTTTATCATTTGAGCCTTGCCTAAAAAAGGCACTATGGGGGTGGCAAGAGCCTTTGCCAATATCTGGAAGCCCAGCGGTGACAGGTGCAAGCCGTCCCTTGCAAAGCAGTGTGGCTTGTCAAGCATGTCATCCCAGGCAGACAGACATTGGATCCCCTTAGAATGACACCAGTAATTAAGCCAATTATTAAAGCTGATCATTTTGTCTCTGTATTGTGGCATTATTCTTGGTGAGGGTAGGATACTGCTCAGGGTCAGGGTCATACCGGCCTGGGCTACATAATCTGAGAGCTCCTCTATGTCTCTTTTCATGTAGTCCAGGGAGGTACGTCTCAGGTCGTTCACACCGGCATGGACAATGACTGAGTCATACTTGTACTTGCTGTGGAGTGACCTGAGTGCTTGTGTTATGTGGCGGATTCTAGCGCCTGACAGGCAGCTTACTGTGATCTTTTCCTTGTTCAGTCTGGTGAGTGGGACGTCAGTGTGTCTGACTATGGAGTCACCTATAACAAGTGTGTCTGGCATTGTGTTTGGCCTTAAGGGCTGTGACTGTTTAGCACACTGACTTTGAGAACTATGTGTTGCATGTCTTATGTCTTGAGGTGGCAGTTGCTTGGGTGTCTGCTTTGGAGGCCTCTGTAGTTTTAGTAGATTTTTGATCAGTGCCTCCGAGTATGTCTTTGAGTGTTTATGTGTTTGTTTTGCAGTTGTGATAGTTCTATGTGAAACTGGGTTTGTGGTGTGCGTGGTTTCCTTCTCCTCCTGTCTGGTCTTGCCAGTCCTGAGTTGAGAGAGCTCAGCCTCCAGTTTGGCTATATAGTTGCATCTCTCACATGTATTTGTGTTTTGTGGGAGAAGGAGTGGGTTGTCTGTGTACATGAGGCAATTGTAACATTGCCTCAAGATGCCCAGATTCACCAGCTGAACAGGAGAGGACGCTAGCAACTGACCCTTCGACATGCTAGAAAAAGTGAAAAGTTTGCTGTGTAACTGAGTCAGAAGGGACCTATAGGGAAATGGGTACTCAAGGGGATTCTAGGCTAATGTAGTACTTTGTTTAGTATACAAGTACTTTACCTATATAAAAATGCTTTAGGAGCAAGTGCTGAGCTTTACCTATATAAAAATGCTTTAGGAGCAAGTGCTGAGCTTTTGAGATAGAGAATAGACTGTTTAGATTGCAAGTAGAGAAGTTCTAAGGGAAAAATTGAAAAGCAGACTTTACGGAGCCAGAAATAGTTTCACCTTGTTTAACTGGCACTGCCCGATGGTGCTCTATGGGCAACTCCGCGCTAAATCACGCAAAAGCACGCTAAAGCGGGCTTTATAGCAGGGGGTTGAAAAGAGCTAGGAATTGACCCAAAATGGCCAATAGACTACAAGTTTCTGGCTGGAACCACTGTTCTAGGGACAAATAGGCTGCTCAGTGCTCCCCACTCCCACTGGTGAACAAAGAAGCTTCCCTTTATCCAAATAAGGATATGGAATAGCACAGGAACCAAGCCAAAGCCCAGAGATCAGCAAACTCTGAAGACTGGACTATTCTAGTTCAGTAAGGCGGAAAACAAGATTTTTTTTTTGTTTTTTTTCTCTTTTTTGCAGAAAACAGAGGAAAAACAGACAGTGAATGCTATAAATGCTTTTAAACGGCTAGCGCACTTCAGTGTGTTAGCCTACAGGTAAAATTAAGCAACAAATAACTTTTTAAAAGTGCAAAACAGTTAATCAACACAAAAACAGTTTAAATAGAATGCAGAGCTGTATAAACAGGCGAAAATGCAGTCGCTAAGCAGTAAATAATCAAAAAGCCAGAAAACATACTTAAATCAGGAAAAAGTCACTCTTTTGCTCTCTGCTGCTTGTAGAACTCTGCAGGACACCACGAGGAGCTGTGCTGAGTTGAATACAAGCGAAAAAGCTCGCTAAAGCGGGCTTTATTACAGGGGGCTGAAAAGAGCTAGGAATTGACCCAAAATGGCCAATAGACTACAAGTTTCTGGCTGGAACCACTCCTCTAGGGACAAACAGGCCGCTCAGTGCTCCCCACTCCCACTGGTGAACAAAGACGCTTCCTTTTATCCAAATAAGAATATGGAATAGCACAGGAACCAAGACAAAGCCCAGAGGTCAGCAAACTCTGAAGACTGGACTATTCTAGTTCAGTAAGGCGGGAAAATAAGATTTTTTTTTTTTTTTTTCTTTTTTGCAGAAAACAGAAGAAAAACAGACAGTAAATGCTATAAATGCTTTTAAACCGCTAGCGCACTTAAGTGTGTTAGCTTACAGGTAAAATTAAGCAACAAATAACTTTTTTAAAAGTGCAAAACAGTTAATCAACACAAAAAACAGTTTAAATAGAATGCAGAGCTGTATGAACAGGCAA
Source organism: Protopterus annectens (assembly GCF_019279795.1). NCBI lineage: Eukaryota > Metazoa > Chordata > Ceratodontiformes > Protopteridae > Protopterus > Protopterus annectens. The sequence goes on along the minus strand of NC_056729.1, from coordinate 1,547,985,019 downwards.
AAAAGCAGTCGCTAAGCAGTAAATAATCAAAAAGCCAGAAAAAAATACTTAAATCAGGAAAAAGTCACTCTTTTGCTCTCTGCTGCTTGTAGAACTCTGCAGGACTATATATACAGTGGATATAAAAAGTGTACACACCCCTGTTAAAATGACAAGTTTTTGTGATATAAAAAAATAAGACCACAATAAATTATTTCAAAACTTTTCCCACCTTTAATGTGACCTATAACCTTTACAATTCAATTTAAAAACAAACAAATCTGTTAGGGGAAAAATATAAAAAATAAAAAAAAATGCACAATACGCTGGTTGCTAAGTGTGCACACCCTTAAACTAATACTTTTTGCATGTGCACACCCTTAAACTAATACTTTGTTGAAGCACCTTTTGATTTAATTACAGCATTTAGTCTTCTTGGATACACACCTGTCATCAATTAAAGAGACTCTGATTAACCCCAAGTAAAGTTCAGCTGTCCTAGTAGGATTTTCTTGACATTTACTCAGTTGCTTGCTACAGCAAAAGCCATTGTTTGCAGACAGCTTACAAAGCATCAAAGGGATCTCATTGTTGAAAGATATCAGTCAGGAGAAGGGTACAAAAACATTTCCACAGCATTGGATACACCATGTAACACAGTGAAGACAGTCATCAAAAAGTAGAGAAAATATGGGGCAACAGTGACGTTGCAACAACCTGGATGTCCCTCCAGAATTGATGAAAAGACAAGATGAAAACTGGTGAGGCATGCTGCCAAGAGACCTACAGCAACACTGAAGGAGTTACATGAATTTCTGGCAAGTACTGGTTGTGTACTACATGTGACAACAATCTCCCGTATTCTGCATATGTCTGGACTATGGGGTAGGGTTGCAAGATGGAAGCCCTTTCTTACACAGAAAAACATCCGGGCCCGGCTAAAATTTGCAAAACAATACATCAAGTCTCCCAAAAGTATGTGGAAAAATGTGTTATGGTCTGATGAAACCAAGGTTGAACTTTTTGGCCACAACTCCAAAAAGTATGTTTGGCACAAAAACAACACTTCCCATCACGAAAAGAACACCATCCTCCAAGGTGAAGCATGGCAGTGGCAGTTTGGGGTTCCTTTTCTTCAGTTGGAACTGGGGCTTTAGTCAAGGTGGAGGGAATTATGAACAGTTCCAAATACCAGTCACTTTTGGCCCAAAACCTTCAGGCGTCTGCTAGAAAGCTAAATATGAAGAGGAATTTCACCTTTGAACATGACAATGACCACTAGCATTCATTCAAATCAACAAACGAATGGCTTCACCCGAAGAAAATTAAAGTTTTGAAATGGCCTATCCAGAGCCCAGACTTAAATCCAATAGAAAATCTATGGGGTGATCTGAAGAGGGCTGTGCACAAGAGATGCCCTTTCAATCTGACAGATTTATAGGTTCATAGGTTAGTACTAGGCTAACTGCCCTTATGGGACATTTTAAGGCTAGCCAATTACCCCATGTCAGAATCAAACCCTGCACCTTGTGTTTCTAAGGTAAGCACCTTAACCATTATGCCAACCTCCCCTCTTTTGAAGCATTTTTGCAAGAAAGAGTTGACAAATATTGTCAAGTTAAGATGTGCTATGCTGATAGACTCCTACCCAAGAAGACTGAATGCTGTAATTAAATAAAAAGGTGCTTCAACAAAGTAATAGTTTAAGGGTGTGCACACTTATGCAACCAGCTTATAGTACGGTTTTTATTTTTCATATTTTTCCCCTAACAGATTTGTTTGTTTTTCAATTGAATTGTACAGATTATAGATCACATTAAAAGTGGGAAAAGTTTTGAAATGATTTATTGTGGTCTCATTTTTTATATCACAAAAACCTGGCATATTAACAAGGGTGTGTACACTTTTTATATCCACTGTATGTATGCATATGTACTTTTTGTTTGCAGTGGGAACTTTTACAGAGGGAAACTGCCCTATAGCCTAATATTCTGTGACATTAAGAAAGTATAGTCCATAGTATATGGTATATGGGATGGGGCATTACATCTTTCTGGACATGGATATTTTTTTTTCGTTTGTTTTGTTTTATGGGACTGAGGTTGATGGTTTAGTCATTTGAAAACGTGCTTTGAAATTTATTTGAACTTTGAAAATTAACCTCAATTACTTGGTTTCCAGAAATGGACAAGGTTAATGAACTTGGTCCTCTAAGCGCTTTTACAATGTATTTCATTTGGGGTCTTTGGGCTTGTTTCTCACATTACGCTAATCATATGATGAGTAAATGGTATGAACATGTACATGGGCTGTGAATGATATGAGATTGTGTTGTTGAAGGCTTTGGGTATCAGATCACCTGTTATATCTGGCTTTGTAACAAGGAAAGTATTGAAATGTGGGGCTTGAATTTCCTTTATTTCAGTTTTATTTCCCTGTCTCTACCTTTTCAGATTGTTCTTCACATTGTTTATAGCATCCTTTTAGGTAGTGCTGCACTGAGTTCAAACTTGCAGAATTTATTTTTAGGTGGTGTATCTAGTAAAGCAAAGGATGTACATCTGCAAATACCATAAGATGACTGCCAATACTGTCAGTGCCAAGCACGTTTGCATGACAATCAAACACATTCTGGTTCTACTACATTTTTTCACATCCATGACTAGATGTGTGGTCACAGATTTTTTGCTTTGCTGTCTACTACTTCATGCCCTTAGGAAAGTAAGAATATTTTGACAATGAAGTTTAACTCTATAAACAAAAACTACTGCCAAACAACATATGGAGCACTATTGCAGAGACAACACAGAAGAATTCTAAAATCGATGGCGATCCATTAAAAGGTATTGCATCACCTCTTTGTTCCAATGTTCTTTTGTCAACAAATTGTTAAATATTAATTTTTCTTTTGGCTTTTTTTTTTATTGTGTTTGTGTTTAACTACAACATGGTTGAATTGGAGTGTTGCTATTTTTGGTCAATATGCAAATTAATAAAATATGATTGTGATTTGACACCTGTAAGAACAATAGTAAAGCGATAGTCAATATGAATGAGCTTACTTTATAATTTTTTTTTTTTTGGAAAGTAATAAGGAATAGGAGGAAGAGTGTATTGCTTTGAGAAAGCAAATTTACCATTTTTATTCCCTAACAATATGCTTCCTTATACTTAAATGTGTATATTGTGTTGCTGCAGTTCTGGACTACTCGTTTAGTTCTAACGCAGTACTATTCCTGTGTATTAACAAATGTAAAGGAAACATAAGCTATCATGGTACTCCTGTGAGAAAAACAAATTATGGTATTGTGGAGCACATGACTGTCCCATGATGCTAGGCTCAGCATGTCTGAATGCTGTAGCCTGTCCTGCTGCACAAAGTACAACACCCAGAGTCTGTATTAATGTAGACATGCAAATGAGCATTTATGATAGTAATTTAATTTTATAAAGAACAACATTATATGTGCTCCTTTCCCCTAATATGTTTGACTGTCCTATGATGTTAAATATTGACAGAGGAATGTTGGATTCTTTTAGCCCTCTACAGAATACCATAATGTTGCAGTAAAATACAAAATCTGGATGCTGCATTACTACAGCCTCCGGAAGACGTGTTAATTAAGGTAACAGAATTTCTCAAGTGCAAATTCTATATGGTTCTTTCATAATCATCTTTCTTTTTTCATCACCACTTTCTCACTTGCTAACGCTTTTCAAATACTTAAAGAACATGCTGTCATTTGGCAATCATATTATATTGTATCAGCAAATAGAAAGGAAACTTAATTAAAAAAAAAGGTTCTACACCACTTGTGTTCAGTGATAGAGGTATTTATCAGCTGAATGCTGCATTCATTCAATCATGAGAAGTATAACTAGTGGCTATATTAACTCAGCCGTGTCACAAACAAGTGTTCCCAGGCTTCCCCCAACAAAAGACTATTGTTTCAATTGAGCTTACATGGGTAACGCATGAATAAAAATTAAAAAAAAAATATATATATATATATATATATATATATATATATATATATATGAAACCACAAAGTTAGATTTTAAAAATGATATCTAAACTGTATAGGAAGCCATTGCATCCTCTGAAGCACTGGGGAGATGTGCTAACAACAGTTTGTCCCAGTAAGTGATGGTACAGAGCTTTGCATGTAAATACTTAGTCTCAGCATGTGAACATTTAGTCACTTAGTCTCTGCACCTGGGAGCCCAAAGTAAAGAATATTACAATAACATACATGACAGGAAAGCAAGGAAACAACAACTATATGCAATCCTTTCAAAGTATCACTTGGTTCACTCTGGCAAGGCTTGATAGAGGGAAGCATGGAGACTTACGTTGCATTGCCAACTAAATGAGTTTTGAGACTCGGGGTTTCCCCTGGTTCAGGTACCATCCAGTTCTAAGATGTGGTCCTCCGGTCTCTGTGTTGCTTCCATATCTGCATTGCATCTGCCCATGACTGCTTTATCTATTCTACCATTAAGTCCAGGCCTTTGAACAGCAACTTCTCCAGCATTGTATCCTCATATGCTGCATCTGTCTCAGAGATTGCGGCTATCTGTTCACTGTGGGGACAGGTGTGGAGAGCGACTGTGTTCTGGATATCTCTCACTGAGCCTGCTTCTCCTCAACTTCCAATGCAGGCCCCATTTCCTTCTCTTTCTTCATCATTTGGGATTTATTGGTGGACATTGACACAGGGCTCTCTCTTTTTGGTGTACTGGGAGCCAGACATGTGAAGTGAAGACACAAGCTTCTCACAATTCAGGTAAAGGTCACTGTTAAAATATACTGTGTCCATGTGCACACCCCCCAAACATTATTTTTTGAAGACAGGGATAACTAAGACCTTTAGAGGTGTTGGGGGAACAGGCCTCTAAGATGTAACAATTTACTAATTAATGACTGCAGCCAGAACTGCTAGATAAATGATAACCAATCACTAGGGAGAAAGATAAGTCACATGTAGGTTTAAGTACGTATTACAGAAATCACAGACAAGGCCTTTTCATAACTGGGAACCCTAAGTTCTATGTACAAATAGGATAATCTTTTAATCTTGAATAAATTAAATGTATCAGAGATGTGCAATGACAAATTAAAGGCAGTAGCCTTGTCTGTGAACTACACAAGCAGTTTACTCACACTGTTTAGCTATAAAAACACTTCTGGTAGTAAGGCAATCTGTTCATCACACAGAAGAACATGCCAGGTCAGTTAGCTGTTGATATGAACTGCAACCACTGCTGTTAATGAAAGGGAGAGATACCCAAAACTAAGCAGATATGATCACCCAAAAGACAGGAAGAAATTATAGCCCACCAAGTAAACAAGCCTTTCCGCAATTCACGACACAAGAACTATGTATCAGGAAATGACAGCATGTGTACATTTCACACATAAAATGGGAAATCCTGAAAAAGGACACTTACTAAGTATGCTGGAGAAAGGAACTGCAAGAAACAGAATAAATACATAAAAATTCATTCATTCATTCTTTTAAAAATTGCACTCCATGGCATATCTGGCATACACCTGGCTACGCTCTAAGCCTGTGCGCTTCTATCCCCAGCATTCTCATACTGTTTTCTGAAAAAATAATGAATTGTATTTCCACCCACAGTCCTCTCATAGCTGAAACAAGAATGCATTCTGTATCAGGATCTATTGTCACAAACAGAACCCTGGATATCCTAACAAGAAGCTTTTCTTATCAAACAGCAAATATGTTACATAATGTCTTTGGCAGGAGTTTCTAAAAGAGTAACACTTTTGAATGACAGGTTAGATTAATTGTTGATTGTCAGTAAACAATTGATATTCTTGGGTAATTAATCACTCACCTAAACACAGTCCACAGTAAGGCAGCTACCAGATATGTTTGCCCTTTACAGGCTAATAGCTTGTTCCTGACTATTAAACAGCAAATAGCAGTAAGCCTGACCCTCAAGTCAGACAAACGGGGAGATCTACATACTATCTGGTGGGTGGAGAAAGGCATTACAGATAGCAGAAATAGCCTTGAGAGCAGATACATCAAAGTTGGTCAAAGTTCAGACCTCAGCTGCAGTGCAAGTAATATTACACTAGTGATGAATGATACACAGGGAAGTGCATAACTGCACATGCACACACATACCTGCATTCAGGTAAATGAGTTCCACCCTAAAATCACTTGGTGTTACCTAAGGACATCTGCCAAATCAACACCTACACACAACATCACCCATCAGTTTCATATTTACATTGTAGAATCACAGATAATTATGCATGACAAAGGATGAATAAATGCAGGATTACCAGGGGTGTGGAAACTACAAACACTTCACCTATTCACCATTATTCAGAGAAACAGATGTGAAAAATGCCTAGGTACTTTACAATGTCAGCAGTAGAGAGATGTGCTTTGTATTTTAAAGGGACCACAATAAAAGTGGTAGCGAGGAGAAAGAAGACAATGTATGGAGACATAGTTTTCTGCTTAGGACTGGTTCCATTAAAACAGACTATGAAATATTGCCATTTCACATGCCATTAATTAACTAGCTTATATAATTATGTGTAAATTTAACACCAGGCTAAAGGAAAGCTTTAAAGCTCTACCCTGATGAATTCTGATGTGTAAGAATTACTTAGTATTTGTAAAGGCTCATTGTTCGTTGTTCTTTTGAAGATGTCAGAGACATAAACTGAGAAAGCAAGCAAATGCCAAAAGTGTTTATTTAAGCAAAGGTGTATTAAAATATGTCAAATGTGTTTATTTAATCTAAAGTATATTCAAATATTTAAAAACTATGTTGCACAACCTTAACTCATAAATCAGCCATTAATGATTGTTCTGCAAATCAAATGTCTAGAATAATATTTTGTTTAGGGGATGTTGAATTTTTCAAAGTTCTAATATTAATACAAATGAGGTTTTTGAGACCTCTTTTTATGAGAACTGGGTTTGTTTGCATTTAACAAAAGGGCAGGGGTGGCTCATGCTATCGGACTGCAGGACTGCAGCCCCCCAGCCGTAAAATTGAAAATAGAACATTTAAATATAAAATAATAAGCTTGTGAGTCCAGGAATGAACTGCGCATGCATGCTCAGCGGATTTCTGCAAATCCAGACTGCTGTTTAACCAGTCTGGATTACGAAGAGAAGGCATGTGTATACTGAAGCCCCAGAAGTCTATGTGGTTTGTAACCACATAGACTGGAAGGGGATCAGACTGCTATGTCTGCAGTCACATATGAGGGGATAGAAGGCATCACTTACATAGATAGCTACTGATTGGCTCTGGCTGCTAGGGAAGGAAATTTGTACTTCTTACAAGTGAAGGTTCATCTCCAGGAATGGAGTTGCAAGAGAGGGTGTGTGTGTGTGTGTGTGTGTGTGTGTGTGTGTGTGTGTGTGTGTGTGTGTGTGTGTGTGTGTGTGTGTGTAATGCCCCAGTTAGATATACCTGGTGACGACAGTTACTCAGGCTCAAACTCTGTACCTTGGGTACAAGGTAGCAAGAGCCTGAATTCCCTACCCACCACCACTTGTGAAAACTGTCCAGATTTTTGCCTCATATTTTTGTTCTGTTCCTCATAAAATCTGTGGTTTTCTGGAGTTCTGTAATCAGTGAAGGATTGAATTCACTAAATAATGACAGGGATTTGAATTTCAGACTTCATATTCTTCAGAAAAATACATGGTAACACAAAACCTTTTATTCTAGCAATTTACTAAGTTTATAAGGTCCATAGGTTAATAGGTTGGTACTAGGCTATTGGCTCAAGGGTCTATACAAGCCCAGCCATAACAATTCCCTGGATATTTCTTCCCACATTATTTACTTCCATGGACCCCTGTCTAGCAGGGTGACTGATGTGATCCCCAGGGTGAATTTCCAATCTCCCATCCAATCGTCAAGGTTCCTTTTGAAGAGGGCCAAGGAGGCGCTCTGCCTGACATGTATGGGCAGTCTATTCCAGAGTATGGGGAGTCTCTGGGTCAGGAACCTATCCCTCCAGCATGTTTTGTTCATTGTGATGACAAGATTTAGATCCCTGAAGCATGTGGCTCTAAGGGATTGGGATTTCTTTAAGTGGAGCATGTCCAACAGCTCAGGGTTTGACATGGCCTTGTATGTTAAACAGAGATCACCTCTGAGTAGACGATATGCCACAGAGTATAGCTGGAGTTTTTTTTAGATGGTCAGCATAGGGCATCTGCTTCAGGCCTGTGATTCTTTTAGTGAGGTATTTCTGTGGCCTTTCCAGCTGATGCAGATGTCTTGTAAGGTACATACCAAATGGAACATTGTACTCTATAATGGGTCTAATGAGGGATGAGTGCAGTGGGACAATGACCTCCATTTTTCTGGCTGAAAAGCCCTTAGTGGTGAGGTGTGCCACATAGAAGGATTTCCTGACTGTTGTGACAATGTGGTTATTGAAAGTGAGACCACTGTCCACCTGTGTCCCTAAGTCTCTCATCACACTTTCGGTGTTTAGTGTACTGCCACCTATGTAGTAATTCATGGGTACATGTTTTTTCCCAAAGGGGATAACTATACATTTCTTGGCATTAAGCTTGAGCCCATGGATCTGGCACCAAGCATCTGTTTCTGTAAGGCCCTTTTGTAGAATATCCACATCATTTGGGGATTCAATAATGGCTCTCAGTTTGCAGTCATCTGCAAACTTTGTTAGCCAGAGTCCCTTAGTGTTGGGCTGTACTTCAGAGAAGTAGATGCCAAACAAGAGCAGTTCCAGGACTGAACCCTGAGGTACTCCACTTGTCACTTGTCTGGAGCTGGATTTGGAGTCGGCTATTTTTACAGCCTGGGTTCTGTCAGTAAGCCAGTTGGTAATCCATTGAGTGATGTAGGGATTTATGCCCAGCTTAGTAAATTTATCTATGATTCCAGAGTGGGGGATGGTGTCGAAGGCCTTGGTGAGGTCCAGATAGCCTTACCCTTGTCCACAGCTCTGGACACTGATTCGAAGAAGTCAATCAGGTTCAGGAGACAAGATCGGCCCTTCACGAACCCAAACTGGGTGGGGTCCAGTGTTTGAAGGTTGCCAATGTCTTTGTTTATAAGTTCCATGAAAATGCGTTCCATGCCCTTGCAGATCAGGCTTGGCAGACTGATGGGATGGTAGTTCCTGTGATCCAAGGTGGATACCCCCCCCCCTTATGGAGAGGGATAACTGTAGCTGTGCGTCACTCAGTTGGCACGAAGCCTAAGGTGAGGTTATGATTAAACATGACACTTAGGGGAGGTGCCAGTTCATTTTGTAGTTCATGTAGTACACAGCCCGGGATGTCATTTGGTCCCATGGATGCTGAATTCTTAGCTTTGGAGAGTGCGGTTTCTACCTGTCTGGCTGTGAATACCATTTTGTTTTTGGTATTGAGATGGGCTCTTTAGGGGGTGGGGGGGTGAAGTTGGCACTAAATCGATCTGCCAGGATATTGGCAATATCCTTGGGATCAGTATATTTAATGCCATTCTGCTGTAGCTCAGAGCAGATCTGAGCATTGCCATTTATATTCTTGACATAACTATAGAATGCCTTGTGGATGTCTTTGGAATCTTTGGCAATTTTATTTTCGTAACTAGCTTTGGAGGATTTTATGAGAGCTCTCAGCTTCTTACTGAGGCTGGTACAGGAGTTTTTTGCATCCTGGGATTTTTCTCTTTTCTGCAACAGTTTCTTCTTCTGTTGTATAGTTTGTTTATGGCAGGGGCTACCAGATTGGCTTCCTGTTTTTGGACGAGAGCGTGTTAGTTCTATTTGGGATGGCACGATTCATGCATGAGTGGATGTGGTCGTAAAGTGCCTTAGTGTACGATTCGGCAGTCAAATTTTCAGCTCCCATTTGCATGGGTGTCATAAAGTTTGTCACTTCTATCTTGAGTGTTTTGTGAAAGATAGGATAAGATCAATATTTGAAAATGTTCCCTATTTTTGGGGCTGTATTCCCCCATTATTGGCTTTGTCCAGGTTTTTGTGCTAAGAGGTTGAGTGCTATGGTGAGAACTTAATTGGGTTTGTCCAGGTGTTTTGTGCTAAGAGGTTAAGAGCTGAATTCACTAAATGATGGTCATTTAAGTTTCAGTCTTCCTATCTTTCACAAAACAGCTGATTTGGCATAGTAGTATGTTCCTCTGACTGTAGTGTTCTGGGTTCAAGGCTTGGCAGTGAAATGCATGGTGGTAACACAACATTTTATTCTAGCAACTTTCCAAGATTATACAAACAATGTTTAAAATGTGTCCCTGGTTTTTGGGCTTTTGTCCCCCCCCAATACATTTTGGCTTTTTCCAGATTTGTTGTGCTGCAAACTTGAGAGATACAATTGAGTGTCGAGTGGATTTTAAAAGGAGCTGAGAGCTTCAGGGGAAGAGAATTTTAGTGTTGCTTATACCAAGTCGGTTTGCATTGTTAATAGCATAACAGGTTGAATATTTGCTTTTGATGCAGAAGGCTGTGGGTTCTACTCCCACAGCATGTAGATGCATTGCCGGTGTACTTTTAAAGGGGGTGGATGCTGCAGTCCTGAGAATGTTCTCTTTGGTGGAGATACCTAGTAACTATGAACCCATTATCTGTTAACCATCCATTCCCTATTACAATATTACTAGCTTATCATTGTTTTAATGTAACATAGGCAATTTATTCCTCAAGGGCAACAGGCACTTTATTTGTAGATGAAACAATGAAATATACAGTTTGCTAGCAGCAACCTCTTTATTAGTTACAGATCTCTTTAATGTGGAATTATTTAGCTGACTTTTACTTCTGCAAAGATTGTGCATATTTACTGATATGGGTGTACTGTAGAAGTTTGAGTAGACTTTTATGATGGAAATGTTCTGAATTTGGAAGTTTTGTCAAGACAACACATCTAAAATGCCCTCTAACAACTGTACTGTATTATACAAGGAATATAATTTAATACAATCAGGAAGGTGTTTATTGATTATCTGATCAGCTCAGACATGCCCCATCCCAGTTCTTGGTTGGATGTGTTTGATTAGGGACCAATTAAATCAACTGTCTACAAGCACAAACTTTTTTTGTTACTGAATATTTTCAGTGATTGAGTCTGAATGCTACTGAAAGTGATGAAGCCAGATTGAAACAATCACTTCTCTTAGATCTTCATTTTTTTGTGGGGGGTACTTATTGTCCACACCTAGGGAGCTAAGTCCGTTGTGTAGGATTTATGCCACACAATTCTCCCAGCTGGACTATACCTCTCAACTGTCCAGATTTTCACAGAATGAATAGATGTTTGCTTCTTATTTTTGGTGGGTTTCTCATAAAATGTGTGGTTTTCTGGCAAATCATTTAGGAATGAAGTCGCTAAATAAGGACAGACATTGAGTTTCAGACTTCATATCCTTCAGAAAAATGCACGCTAAAGCAAGACCTGTTATTCTATCAACTGTCTAAGTTTATACAAGAGCACGTTTTAGTACTGTTTGTTTGTTCCCCCAGTATATTTGGCCTTGTCCAGATTGACTGCATTAACAGGTTGAGAGGTACACACAAATAAATCTCTTTATAGAATTAAGTATATCCAAACCTCTCAACTGTCCCCCAATTTTGGCTCAAAATGTTACTCTCCCCCTAATAATCCCTCTGCAAAATGGCAATCTTGGGAGAAACGTGGAGAGTTTACAATTGATAAATAATTGTAATGATCAGAGTTACAGATTACTTTTATTTCAGAAATGTATGTAGATTCTCTTATTTTGTCAGCTGCTCAACTTAACAGTAGTAATATTAAAAAAGTGTCCCTTCTTTGACAGGTTCCCAGCTGTATTGTGTGGCTATTTTATATTTTTGGATCACATTTTGGCCCGTTTTAAATAAAATTGTGGTTTTCTGGCAATTAGTGGCAAATCATTAAAGACTGAAGTTAGAAAATAATGACAGACATTTGAGTTTCAAATTTCAAATTTCATACCCTTCAGAAAATTCATACTAATGCAAGACCTACTATTCTATTATCTTTCTAAGTTTATAACAGCAATATTTAAAAATTGTCCTTATTTTTCGGCCTTTGTCGTATTTCTATTTATGACTTTTTCTAGATTTCTTGCTCTGAGGTTGAGAGGTATGACAAATGTGTCAGGGCCATCACCGTCAGCCGGAGGCATTTCAAATTGTGACAGACTTGTATCCCACTCCCCCATGTAAAGAGTCTGGATGTGTCCAAGCAAGGCAAGGAGCAGTTATGCAGTGTAAGTGTGCAGAGTATAGCCCCAAGGTATACACAAGTACTACAGTGGCTTTTCATCTGTCCTTGATTTTGCAGAATGTTCTGGATTTCTGTCATATTTTTATACTGCTGATTTATGCTTCTTGTTATTCAGAAAATGCATGTTGTTGCAGGGCCTGTTGCTCTATGGTTAAGTAGCAATGCTATAATGACCATCAGGTAAGCTTGTCTGAGATTGTAAGATGCGAGTAAGCTTTAATAAGCATACTGTTAAAGAATTATCAACAATGAAAGCCTTTCTGTTGTTGCCATGTAGAGAATATTTACATAATTAAATAATGTGTAACCCTTAGGTATTGAAATGCATATGACAGTATTTGTAATAAAGGACAGGATTACAATATTTTCAGAAGCTCATTACATTTGTTGGAGACTTGCAGTAATCTTTGAAGGCTTTATACATAAACTAAACAGAATGCCAATCTATCATGTGTGGTCCATAACCTGTGGAGTAATCATTTAAGCAATTCATCTTGAGCTTGTTTTTTGTTTGCTGTTCATTTTTTACTTTGATCACATTTTCCCCATGAAACAAGTAGCTAGTTGTTGTCAGGCGGCAGGTCTTTTTTGGATAAGAAGCATTTTTACAAGTAGGGCTATCACAGAGATTGCAACTTTCAGCATGTTACTTGGTACTTTAATAAAGCTGAATATAAATTATAATTAGAACTAGAGTACAAGGAGAAGAGGTTTGAGTTGAGTGCTGCTTGTATTTTTATATTGATTTTGACTGGCATTCCAATGATATATTTAAAAAGTAATTTTTTTTCATGCCTCACAACCTTTTAGTTTCCATCTAGATATTAAGTAAACTGTCATGTAGCCAATGCATTGAATTTTTTTTCTTCTCCACTTTATTTTGTCTTGACTGGACTCTCATAATGACGGTTTGGCATCCAGGGCAGTCTATTTAATTAAAGTCCCAGTTTTCGTGGTTTTGAGCATAGCTCTGCCCCTTTCTAGTTGATCACACCCCTCCCCATTGGCCATTCAACTGTCTCCTGTCCCCTTTGATTTGAAGTCACCAGCCACAACAGCAAAAAGGTATATAATAAGTTCATTTTTTTTCTAATGTTAATAAAGGACAAAAAGTAATGCAACAATTGGTGTTTAATCCTTGCACTGCCAGATGAAATTTCCTAGACAATATGTCTGGGAGTGTGAACCATTGTTCAACCGCACTAGTTATTTCTGAGACAACATTCTGTTTTTATTTCACCTGATATAAACAGTCAATTGAAGCAAAGCACTGAAAACCATTAAAAAATGATGCAACCATTCACTTTTGGGGAAATATTTAGAAAAATTTTGTAAAGGGTGTTATGCAAAATAACTGAAGTAGAGACCTGTAGGGATGGCTGATTCTGAAACATATGTAGCAAGATGACATATTGGGAGAAACAACTGCATGAGTGGCATGGTAACACATCACTGAGGTGGATCCTAATGAGTGCCATTGGTCATGCCTATGAGAATGACCACATTTAGGTGCAGTGTCTGCAGTGGGGAGAGGTGACAGTGATCTCCTCTCCAGATCAATGAGTGCCATATATGTAAGCCCAGACAATGACCATCCTCCTCACATCTAGACTGTTGTATAGCCATGGCTAGTATGCCTGCAAAGACAAAGTGGAGGGCAGTTGGCACCTGACATATGAACTCACCAATGTGTGTGATGTGGGCTCTTAGTTAACTGTGCATATATGTTTGCTTTGTGACACCATATGTCAGGTCACTGTACAGGCATTGCAAGTCACCCTTCAGACCAGGATTCTCATGCAGGCTATACAGTAACCACCTCTGCTATTCTATTCATGTAGCAGCTGCCTGTCCCTCAATTATTAACCTGAACATTCACTGACTGATGCCAAGTATGGCCTCCTATTGTCATGATGATGATGATGCCAATAAACACAACTTCCCCTATGATACATGCATGCACATTGGAAACAGTGTGCCTGTGAGATTCCATTTGGGCTGGGGACTCTTGTATAGCCTGGGTGGGGCTCATACTGACAGGGCATCTATCATTAGTACCGGTGATAATAGAAGTCTAGTCTGCCCTTCCAGCATTACCTCGTATGTGTAAAGATGTGGGCATGCACTCCAATGTTTGCATTGCTGACAGTGGCACTCTGTCAGCTGAATATGTAATGTGCATTTTGCTGTAATCATCAGCAGCAGGTGACCTCAAACATGTGTAATCCTCTCATGCTTGACTCTACACCACTGGAACCTGTGAAACCTTAAAGATGACATACCTATAACTCACCTTCCTCAGCCCAAGGCACATGTATTGGTATATTACAGTTCTGTAAACAGCATATGGATGCGTACATACTGTGTGATGCAGAGCAATGCAGTTGCAGCCCAGGCATACCCTGGAAACAGTAAAGAAATGGTGTTGTGCTGAAAAAGTTCTTCAAGCATACTGGTCAGTGTATAACATGGAACTGCACCTGATACTTATTAACCAGCTTCACATCTTATAAACTGCCAAAATAGTCATGACCAGCCTAGCTCTAACATCTAAGCTACCACCACATATGAGGCTTTGCTCACTCCGCCTGTACAAGTGCAGTAAGAAGTTTTCCACCTCTGTGAGCCACTTCTGTCTTGGCAGTTCTCCTCCTGTTGTAGAGCACTCTCTAGTGATATCTTTTGCCTTTGTCTTCATATGCAGGTGTCAATTCACTGAACCTTGTGATGTACCGGTAGTAATATCCTGTTATGGGTGCCCACAGTATTCATGTCTTACACTAATCTCTTCCTATCACGGTCCAGAAAAGCCTTCTCACTTTTACCATTCTCCATGGTATGCATGATATATGTGCATAACACCTGTACCTCTTTCTCCTCATTGATGGATTTTTATAGCTGTTGCTGTTCTTGTAGGCCAATGAAAAGACATGAAAATTTGTGGGTCACACATGGCAGTCATTGTGCATGTGTGTGTGTGTGTGTGTGTGTGTGTGTGTGTGTGTGTGTGTGTGTGTGTGTGTGTGGGTGCATGTGCACATGACTATCCTTGGCTGGCCCCATATCTTTCTAGTCCCTCCCTCCCTCTGTCCATTTGTTGGCCACATACATGTCAGCCTCTCTGTCTTCAGGTTGTGTCCATTCCCATCCTGCCTGTCACTGACAGCACCAATGGAAATGTTATCATTGGCCACCTTCATGCAGCACTGTGCTAATGGCTGGTAGTGCTGTGCACATTCTGTGCCTCTCCCTTCTCTATGTATGTATAGCCAAATCATGACTTATACACAGGGACCACAGTATCCCCAACAGCATGTCTTGCACACAAAGACAGCAGAGTGTTAATTCCCACTTAGATATTTTCCTGTCATGCACTTGTACTATGTTACCTGACTCTTATCTAGCCTTTTCCTGTTGCTGACATCCACTGTGGATGCTAAGTAAAGTGCAGCATTACATTACTAGGTATTTGTCTTCCTTTGCTATGCCTATATCACACTTCAGTTTCTTCTGTACTGAAGTCCTATTCCTGACTTGCTTATGTTAACTCCGTTTCCTTCAATATGGTAATCATGTTTTTTATTATGATAAACTGGGCCGTGTACCACAGCAGTTTTGATAATGAGGTGAGTCAGTATGATCATCTCTAAGCAGTTGCATTAGCACATTGCATTACCTTAACCAAGCAGCACCAGCATATTAGGTCCCTGCCCATCCTGCTGCTAATGGGACATGTGCACACTATGCTCCTGCACAGTGCCAAATCTGTATCACCAGGACTGTACATTTGTGATACAATCATTAGTGCATCATTGCCAACTAGAAATACATATCACATGTCAAAATGATCAAATGTGCAGCCATGCGCACAGGGCTCCTATCTGGTGTAGGCAGGAGACCAAATTTGTCTGGGTCTACTGCACAAAGACTCTCAGGAAGACCAGCTGGCTGTTAAGATGGTGTATTGTAATAAGTAGATGACTGGCACCTGCTTGCCAGATTGGCAAGTGATGCCACTGGCATTCCCCCGTTCTGCCAAGCAATGCAGACATGGTTATAGTGACATGCAGTGGTACCACCCTAATCTGAAAGTTGAAGGCAGAGTTTAGGCATACTGTACAAACCTTTTAATGTATGTAAGCACTGTATATATGTTGGAAAACATCTATTAGCAGGCTAAAGCACCATTTGGTCAAGTTTTAAGTTGAAAGTTTGCAAATAATCTGTAAAATTAAATTGGTAGTATTAGTATGGTCAATCTTAAGATGGTCATAAGACAAAAGTAATTTTATCTACATTTTAATGCAGTCATTGTGAAAAGAAATTGTAAATATTATGTGACAAGACAAAATTTTGTTACCTATTGTAGCACTCAGAGAGAACAAAATTTGAAGGAAACAAGTCACAGTCAACTGACTTTACTGTTTGCAGACATTCTGATTTGGATGAAAAAACAGATCTATCTATCTAGAGTGAATGTATATAGATTCATAGGTTCACAGACCAGTACTAGACTAATTGTCCCTGTGGGACATTTTTTTTAAGTCTAACCATTTACCCTATGTAAGAATCAAACTCTACACTGTGCGTTTGTAAGGCAAACACCTTAACCATTATGCCAACCTCCCACAAAAGACCCTTCCTCATGTGCCATGGGATATACTACATCCACCTGCTCACCAACTCAAGCAGATGGGACGTCAGTTTAACATCTTATCCAAAGGATGATACACTCAGGCAGCACCCCTCTTATACTGCGCTGCAGTGTCAGCAATCCACCTACCTGATATGAGAAAAGAACCCACAGCCTTCTGCATCAAAGGCGAGTATGCCACCTCTTGCGCCACTGACACTGTATTTTAAAATAAATGCTTATTTTCCCTTCTATGAATTCCTGCACCTAGTGTTCATGAGATCGGACCGTTACCCATTTAGCTACGATGATATAATCTGCGTAGAAATATGTATATGTGTGCATTTATATATATATATATATATATATATATATATATATATATATATATAGTTTCACTTATTTATTTATTTATTATTTATTTTATTTTACATTTGTTGACCGGGCTAGTCTAGCTGGATACATGTCCATTTTCAGTAGAGGCCCGGGGAGAAAAGCTCCACAGATAAGACAATACAGAATACATTTACAAATGGTATAGGTTGGCATGAAAAACAAACACAGTGAAACGCCATTAGAATAACATATTTATAAAGTAACAATCAGTAATATTATACAGATAAATACTAGGTCGGCGACCAATTGAAGTCACAGGGAAGAGTTGCGATCTCTGATGCAGGGTAAATACAGCAGCGGCTAGTCTGGTTTAGGACATGGGCATAACCATTCGGACTTAAAAAATATTTTAAGGTGAGTTTTGAATTGATTAATCGAGGTCATTAGTCTGAGGCTATTGGGTAGAGAGTTCCATAGCTTTCCAATGGAATTGGCATAGAGAGCATCACCTCCAGAGTTATTAGATTTAATGGTTAGAACTTGAACACTATTAGCTGACCTGAGTGATTTTAGGTTAGAGTAGGGGGTAAGGATATTGCTCAAAGAGGGGGTTCTGTCCGGTTGGTTGATTATTTTGAAAGCCTCAGTAAGTTGTTTGAGTTTGAGGAGGTTGGGGAGTTCGAGCCATCCGAGGTTATTTAGGTTGAGGCAGTGGTGAGTACGATCACGGGTTCCTGTTATAAATCTAGCTATATGATTATAGGCAACAAATAGTTTATTGAGTTCCCGCATGTTGAGGAACGACAGTATTGGTGAGGCATAAAGGAGGGTGGAAAGGAGGTGAGTGCGAGCAATGGTTAGTTTAGTATGAGGGGTTAGGAAATTTTTTATTCTGTACATAGATCCAAGTTTCTTGTTCACGGATTTAATGGTTTGGTTAATATGTATATCAAATTTAAGCTTGTTATCTATGGTCACACCTAATAGTTTGGTATGAGAGACCGGGGATATGATGGTACCATTTATAGATTCCACATGGAACATGTTGTCCGCATTCAGAGGTTCTTTACCTAAATGAGTAGTTGCAGAGGGGTAGAAAAGCAATAGTTTGGTTTTAGTGGGATTAAGGATTAATTGCCTTTTAGAGAACCATTTTTCCACTAACGTAAGGCAGTTTTGGGTGATTGTTTGAAGTTTCGGGAGGGAGACGTCAGAACAGATCAGGGTAGAGTCATCTGCATATTGGATGCATGTAGAATTGGGGATGATCGAGTGAAGTTCATTAATGAAAACTGAGAAAAGAAGAGGACCCAGTATAGAGCCCTGAGGAACACCTATGGTGTTGGGAAGTAGGACGGATAGCTTGTTTTGCCATTGGACGGCTTGTTGCCTACATGAGAGATAGGCTTTAAACCAGTTTATGGTTGGGATGTCAAGGTATAGGGTTTCCAGGGTGTGAAGCAGTTGCTTATGATTGACCATATCAAAGGCCTTTGAGAGGTCAAGGAAGAGAGCAGAGGAAATTAATTTCTTGTTCCGGTTGTTGTTGACTGAGTCAACAAAGGAAAGAAGGGCAGTGGTTGTACTGTGATGGGGGCGAAAGCCATGCTGAGTTGGGGACAGAAGACTATTAAGGTTGAGATAGTGTAAGAGCTGTTTGTGAACACACCGTTCCATGACTTTAGCTATTGGAGACAGTATTGCTATGGGACGGTAGTTGGATGTTTCCATGGAGGTCCCCCCTTTATGAAGAGGGATGATATATGAGATTTTCCAAATAGAGGGAATGGTAGTTTCAGTTATAGTTCTATTAATCAATATTGAGATGGGATAGGCAATGGTGTCTGACGCTATTTGAAGGTATTCTGCAGGGAGCTGGTCAGCAGCTAAGGTGGTAGGTTTGAGTTTTTTCAGGAGGATGCGTATATAGGAGGTAGGTACCGGCTGTAGATTAAAGGAGGGGTGGACTGAGTCTTTAGTGTGGGTAAAAAAAGGGTTGGTAGTGGTAAGCTGACTGGTTAGGGACTGGATGGTCTCGATGAAAAAAGAGTTGAAAGCATTGGCTATTATCTCTGGTTCTTTCCCAATGAGTTTCTCAGGGGTTGGGGTAGTAGATTTACCCGGGCGGAGGAGCTTATTAAATCCAGCCCAGAATTTCTTTGGGTTGTTCTGGTGTTTGTCCTGGAGGTGACAAAAATATTGTTTTTTGTCTTGGGTAGTGGCCGCTTTAGTAGTGTTTCTAAGCTGTTGAAACTTGATGCGAGCTAGTGGGGTTTTGGTCGCTCTCCAGTTATGCCAGGCCTGGTTTCGAAGTTTAATTTTAGATTTGGTTTCGCTAGACAGCCAAGGTGCTATTCATTCCTTGGTTCTGATTTGACAGTTTGGGGCGTGAGAGTCAAGTATCTTCAGGAAAGTACTATTAAAGTGTGCTACGCTCTCTTCGAGTGGTAAAGTTTTCAGGGTGGACCAATTACAGGATTGGAGTTCAGCAAGGAAAAGTCTTGGGACAAAATTCTTCTTGTTTCTAACAAGTCTGTAAGAGGGGGGGTTATTCGATGGACACTTATGTTTCTGGATATAGGTAATAAGGTGGTCACTGAGGTCATTTGGGAGTGTCCCTGTAGAATAATTATGTGTGTCTTTATTAGTAAGAATCCAGTCAATGATGCTCTCTTTTTGTTTAGGGTTGCCAATGCTGGTAGGTGAAGAAATATTTTGGGAAAAACCATGAAGGTTAATTGCGAGGGGGTTTTTGGGTGCAGTGTAGAGGGACCAGTCAAGGTTAAAATCACCTATTACTATGGTTTCTTGAGGGCAATTGGAGGCTAGCCAGCTGAGCAATTGCTCAAGGTTATCTGAATGATTTCCTGGCGGTATATAGATTACAATGACATTAATGAATTTTTGGGTGTTTAGGCAGATCTTTAGTGAGATAAGTTCTATATTGGAGATTTTGGGGGGTAGGATAGGATTAAGGACGATGTTAAGGGTATTCTTGAATAATACAGCTAACCCCCCTCCCTTTTAGTTAATCCGATCAGCCCTAAGGATGTTATATCCAGGGGGAAGGATTTCTTCATCCTTAGTAGTTGGTTTGAGCCAGGTTTCAGATAGGCACATGATGTCTGGGGAATGGGTAGCTACCATCGCATGAAAATTATGAACCTTATTGTTTATACAGTGTTTATACAGTGTCTCATATTGTCGAAAGCTCATTTCATTGAATTTCAAAACAGCGAGACCAAATCATCAAAAACTCAAATCGTCAAAAACTCATAACATCGAATCTCAAATCATTGAAAACTTCAAAGCAACTAGAAATAACATCCCACAGAGTTTTTACTATATGTATGCAGGGGGGGGGGGCAGCCAACCTGCACCCCCTCCC
Source organism: Protopterus annectens (assembly GCF_019279795.1). Classification (NCBI taxonomy): domain Eukaryota; kingdom Metazoa; phylum Chordata; order Ceratodontiformes; family Protopteridae; genus Protopterus; species Protopterus annectens. The sequence goes on along the minus strand of NC_056729.1, from coordinate 1,547,964,411 downwards.
ACACACCCCATACATTAAATATACCAATTCCAAGGTCGCACTACAGTGGGGGAAAAAGGTAATTTCCTAACTCCACTGTAGTGCGACCTTGGAGTTGGTATATTTAATTTTCACGGTGTGTGGGGGGGGGGGGGTGGAGTAAACAGTGTCTGGGATGTTATTTCTAGTTTTATATATATGTATATATATATATATATATATATATATATATATATATATATATATATATGTGTGTGTGTTTGTGTGTATATATATATATATATATATATATATATATATATATATGTGTGTGTGTGTGTGTGTGTGTGTGTGTGTGTGTGTGTGTGTGTGTGTGTGTGTGTGTGTGTGTGTGTGTGTGTGTGTGTGCGCGTGTGTGTGTTTGTGTGTGTGTTTGTGTATATGTGTGTCTGTTTATGTGTCTACTTCTAAATTTCGATCATAAGATCAAAGTTTTGAAACTCTGAAATGTAAATCAAAAATAAAAACAAAAAACATTTTTTTCACATTTTTGCAGGAGTGAAAGCCCCCCTGTGCCACCAACAGCCCCTGCTAATTAAATATGTCAACTCTGAGATCGCACTACAGTGAGAAAAATGGTAAATATACCGTACTGTGCTCTACAGTGATCTCCATTTAAATGGTTCGAAGTTTCAAAACTTTGATCTTATGGTCTCGACCACAAAAAATTCAAAGTTTTGAAATTTCAAAATTTAGAAGTAGACCCCCCCCACACACACACACACACACATATATATAGAACTACATAGATATATATATATATATATATATATATATAGAGAGAGAGAGAGAGAGAGATAGATGTTGATATATGTACATATCTATATCTACTAGAAAAATCTGGTCCTGAACTGAAAGCCATACACATTATCCCACAGGAAGACTCATAAATGCAGAATGTCACAGAGTAGGAATGATGTCAGAGATGTGTAAAAAGTCTCATTGTTAGAATAGATGGAACATATTGTACAACTCTGCAAATAAAACCAATGTGGCTTTGCAGACACTCTTCAAATTTCCAAAATGGACGTTTCATGTCACTGTAGAGTATATTTCTTTTTTTTATCTAACAGTCATTTTGTACCTCACATTAACAATCAAACAATGTGAGTTTAAACTAAAGTTATTTGCAATATCTAGTACTAAATGTTTGTGGACACTGTATCTCCCCCAGGATAATCTCTCAACTCACATTTAAAGATCATCACCTAAAGCAGCTGTGAATTCTGATGGATCCTATATGGGTCTCATTGTACTTGTGTTTTGAACTTGAACAGAACAGAACAGGTATTTTTTGTTCTTTTTTGCTCCATGTTATTTCAGAAAACTTTACACCAACATTTTTGTTGTGTTTAATAAAATCACTTTTTTTTTAAGGATCAGCATGTACAGGAATGTATTGTATTTGTATATACTAAATTATATATTATGACCCATTACGTATATGGAAACACTATATATGGATACAGTTGGATGTAAAAGGAATGTATCTTCAGAAAATCAATAGTTTTATGAGCCCAGTGGTAAGGGAAGAAGGAATAGCTACAAAGGCTTTTCATGTGAGATTTTTCTGAGTTGAAAATCTGATAGTCAATATGTAAGAGCCAATAGACACGTTTTTAAGCAAAGTATCATGAGCATTGATCCAAGCCCAATATTTTTTAGCACTTAGGATGCTGAATAGTAATGAAATTTTGCATAACTGGAGAAGTGGAAATTTTATGCCTTATTGGTTGTTAAATAGTAAAGTACAATGCCTGTGGGGAAAATTAAGTTTAGCATTTATGGTGTAGCTGTCCTTTAAGCAAAGAACTAAAGAAATATAATGTGGACTTAAAATACTAATACTATATAGAATATACTTCTTTTTGAGAAATAAAAGGATGGAAATTGTAATAAATCTTCAGAATATAGGATGTGATATGTCAGCATAGAAAATAAAATCACACATGACAGGTGCCATTTAGAAGTGTGTTTGGCCATACGTTTAACAGATATACACAATTCCTGTTTAGTTATATCAGAAAAATCTCATCATTAATTGCTTTCCTAATCTAGCTATTGTTTTCCAAACCAAGGTATTACTACTTATATCACCACTATTTCTACTTATCCTACAATATTGCCCCCTTTCTCTTCTAATTCTGTAACTGTACATATATTTGGAAACTTCCCTTGAACATGGGAAATGTTCAACATCTGTCTCAAAGATGACTACATACAATCAATATGATTCAGTACAGCATAGTCTATCAGTATGATCTCCCAGATGATAGAATAAGTCAATATTTTTAATTAAATTATAAATTAGCATATTTCTCCTCTTTCATCCCACCTAATCTAAACTGAGATAAAACATCACTTCCTCCTCCATTATGAATTTTAAAAGACTCCTAACTTCATTCACCTCATGGGTGGACAAGCATATCTTCATAGTCCTTTACACCATAAATCTTGATTGTCTAGGACTCACTAAAATGAAATCATGATTATACCAATGTATCTCAATCTACCACCTTCCACACACATACTTCACCGCTATTCACTCCAAATTTCTATGACCACTTCCCTTTCATCTCCTGCTGGCCCATCCTAAATCATAAAGTTCCACTGTCATCATTAATTGCAGATAATTGCCCAATAAAATAACACTCTTATTAATTCCTTGTAGTCTCTTATTTGGAATTCTCTGTATTCTAATATTGTGATCTACTACTTTTATCCATCACTTTCCCCTATCAAGTCATGAATCTATAAAAACAGAAAAGGGTTTGGGGCAAACACTGCCTCTGGCTAATGTGATAAAGAGTTCTAACCTTACAAAAAATGAGAAATCTACACTAAACCCCCATATGTTAATGATCTTTTTAAAGTCCATATAAATCAGAGCAGAAATGCCTCTAATGCAGCTTATTACAGGTCACAAAAAAAAAAAAACAATTACATGTCCATAAACTATACAGGACCTAAATTAAAAATCTTGGCTATCACAACAAAACCCTCTGTCTTTTTACAGATTAAAAAATAATAATAATTCACTTTTGCATCAAAAATCATTTGACTTTCTTCAAAGCTTTTTCCAACCTACATCTTAACTGCAGTCCAATAACAATAACTCCTCTCCTCTGCCATCGTCTATAGAGATCCTTCTTCCTTTTTTAACCTCAGACATCTCAAAACTAATGCAGTATAACAAATATAAACATATTAAACATATCCATCTTTTTGTTTCTCCTTCTACACCCAAGATGAATCAAAATAACAGATTTAGCAACCATTCATATGTATACTCACTCTCTTCATGCTGATCAGTACTGTCCCTGTCAAAACACTTGTCCAAAGTAATTCCCACCACCAATAAAGTCAACTAAACTAAGCCCAGTCAGTACAGGCCGCTAACAATTAGCTAACTATTTTTATCCAAAATCTTAGAATAAAATAATGCATAAGCAAATAATTACACTCTTAAAAGACTAGTATACATTATCCATAGAATGGAATGGATTTTACCCAGCATTTACTACTTAAGAAAATTCATCATTACTAATGATAAAATGTATTCAGACTGGATAAGGGCCTACTGATGGGAGCTGTCTTTATTAGCTCAAAAGAAATCCTTCAGTGTAATTGCTCACACTCATTTAATATTTTATAGAAAGTTCTATTTTTTCAATAAACATTCACATGGTTCTATAACTACCTCAACGACATGCCTTTGCAAGAATTGCTTTACTGCAACATTTCCCAAGGCCTATTCATTCTTTCAGTGCTGATTATTATTATGCATTCATTTCCTCAGTTCATAGCTACATTTTATTTCTGTCTTGCTCTTTGTGGTTTTGGTAGGCAAACTGGCTTATTAATGAGAATTTAATACAACTTGCACCTTAGATAGATGTGAGTGCCAGTCCTCAAGGATACTATTACATTGTATGCAAGCAGCAGAAGCAGCATATTTGTTATAAGGTTATAGAACTTTTCATTTACCTCTGAAAGAGATTCATTTTCTTCAGTTCTGCTTGTTAAGTCTACTCTCTGCTTTGTAATACCATATAATACTTTTTATATTATACTATACAACTCCCCCCTTCTTCTGCTTCTTTTCCTGAGGAGTGCCCTTCTATAGGTTCATGTTTATATATCTGTTTGAAGGGTGCAGTTTTTTAATCTTTTCTGTATCAGCCACATTTCTAAACTTCTGAGGCTTTCTAACATTATTCCCTAATATTTTTGCTACTTGTATGCTCCTATGAGTATGTCTGGTAGTTTTTCACCCCAGTTTTCCTGGCTAGGTAGAGATGTGTGTGTGTGTGTGTGTGTGTGTGTGTGTGTGTGTGTGTGTGTGTGTGTGTGTGTGTGTGGGTGTGGGTGTGTGTGTGTGTGGGTGTGTGTGTGTATATATATATATATATATATATATATATATATATATATATATATATATATATGTATACACACACACACACACACACACACACACATACACACACACACACACACACACACACACACACACACACACACACACACACACACACACACACACACACACACACACACACACACATATACACACACACACACACACACACACACACACACACACACGCTTATTCATTTGCTGGTTCTTCTCCCTACACATATAAAATGGTCTCTCAAAAGGAATACCTTGTTTCCATTGGCTCCACAAATCTTTCAAATAAGGAAAAATTTTCCCTATCATATAATTAAGTAATTATTACATCAATAGGATGAAATAGCTTTCCAAACACAGAGTCTATTGCTACTTGAATAATAGGATACTGTTCACAGTCTCCATAAATGCAGAAAATTTCTTAAGTCATTCGGTCTCTTTGTGTGCACTTACTCTACCTTTATAAATGTGATCATACTACCTAAATCTAAGATTTCTAGCATTCCCCTGCCTTTAATTCAGTCATTGAACATGATTAACTTTGCAGAAGCACAATAGGTCTGCCTCTACTATTCTTACAGGTAGTTTATTAGATTCCATAGGGTTAATAATTTTAGTAGCATACTTTTCAGTTGTTTCACTTTTCTCAGATGGAATGGTGTTGCTGATACACAAAATCTTACTATGTGCCCCCCTTTGCCCCATTTAAAACATAGTATGTCTACAGTTGATACTTTGCAAAAATTCTAGCTTTGTGATGCCTCTTTCCACATTTAAAACATAGTATGCCTATAGTTAATACTTTCTGTTTGTTACCAGAATTTGAAACATGCTTTGCTTTAGCTTTGCATTGCTCAGTTTTAAATGTAGCTTCATTAAAAGAATTTGCTTTCTAGTAAATTAAAATTTTCAGCATCACTGTGCAAACACACACTTCTGTAAGACAAAGCCCCATTAAGCTTATCTACTGCTAGTATTTCTAACATTTTACATTTAATATGTTGACCATCCATGTCAAGCCATACTAAAACTATCCTCAGGATTCATCAAGCTCTGCACGGTGTGCAGGAATAGTGCAAAACTGCTGCATGCAATATGCTGACGAGCAATCTGGGAATGAGCTCCCGAGATGTGCATGAGCAGTCCAACACTATTTCTGCATGGACACAGCTCCTATATGCTAATTACCCCATTTGCAGGTGAAAGCCATGCAAATGAGATGAATTAGCAATCCAGGAAGCAGGCAGGTGTCTGTGCAGGAATAGTGTAACCTGCTGAAATGTATATTTCTGCAAATTATAAAACGGAGGCATGACAGCTCCAAAGATAGCATTGTATTCAATGTAGTAGGTATGCCAATGGCCAAATAGATGGCCATTGGCATGGTAAATAGTTGCAAAATTCTAAAAAAAAACTTTTTTTTTTGGCCGATTTCGACGTTTAAGTGTAGGGCAGTGGTGTGCAAATGCACAAAGTTGGAAATAAGCTTTTAAACCAAAATCAGAATTCTGCTGTAATAGTCAATGGCATGCAGAAGACAACAATACCATTGAATAGTGGTTGCTAAGGGGGAAGGCTGAGTATCAGTCTTGTAACCCTGCATTAGCAGTCAGTTTTATGCAAATGAGGGGATTGATACTGAATCACAGATTTCCCCTCAGTGTTAGCTAGCACCCAATCATGTAAGTGCAGCAATATCATGGTAGAAGCCTAAGAGGTAGATGACCTCATAAGGAGGAGTGTCATGCATGCTGTAAACTTATTGGAGCTCTGTATCCCGTGTTTGCCCTTAGCTAAGCACAGCTAAGGAAGGGTGTGTGTCTGAGGCTGCCTAGCAGTATTTACACTGCCTAAATGGGTGTGTGTGCCACGCACTAGGTTTTAAACAAAAAACAAACAAAAAAAAACATAAATAGCAGCTCTGTTCACATCTGACCACTGGGTATGCGTGGCGTGCCTCGGGGCTTAAACTGGAAGGCAATGGGAAGGGAAAACAGCAGTAGGAAGGTAATCAAGGAGTACTAGTATAGGTGAAATGTATCAGAATCAGCCAATTACACAGGCAGCAGCCCAGCCCAGCACACAACTCTAAACTATGCACACACCTTTCACTCTGTTTTTTCCCACAAACTCCCCACCACCGGTGTACACAGTCGAGGAAATTTTACCTGACAAAACTAACAAAATGATAGGGGCTGCTGTCACTCTCATACATCAATATGTGAAAGAGGCTGAGGGTGGTGAGGATGAAAATGCTGATGACCAGCCCACAGTGAGGAGAAGGAGAAGAGTGTGCAGACCCAGGGTAACCTACCAGGGGCTACATGAGCTGGAGATAGTGGAGCACTATAGGCTGGACAGGGACATCTTACAGCAAATTGTTGAGCTATACCGGCCATGCCTCACACACAGAACCAACAGAGGGGAACCCATCCCAGTGGATACCAAAGTTCTTAGGTTCATAGGTTCATAAGAAGGTACTAGGCTACTGGCACTAGGGCCTATATAAGCCTAGCCAAAAGGTACCCTGGCTTTTGCCACCCAAGAAAATTATTTTCCAGTGCCCATGTTGAGCAGAGCCACAGAAATGATCCCCGAGGTGAATTCCCTATCTCCCATACAATCATCAAGATTTTTCTTGAAGAGTGCTAATGTTTGATATAGATAGGTAGTTTGTTCCAGAATATGGGAAGTCTCTGGGACAGGAATCGATCCCTCCAGCATGTTCTGTTTATTGTGATGACAAGATTTAGGTCCCTAGAGCGCATAGCTCGGAGGAATTGGGATTTCTTTAAATAGAGCATGTCCAACAACTTTGGGTTTGACATAGATTTGTATGTTAGGCAGAGATCGCTTCTGAGTAGGCAATATGTGACGGAGTAAAGCTTGAGTTTTTTTAGACGGTCCTCATAGGGCATCTGTTTGAGGCCAGTAATCCTCTTTGTGAGGTATTTCTGCGGCCTTTACAGTTATTGTAGATGTCTTGTGAGGTACATACCAAAAGGGGCATTGTACTCTATAATGGGTCTAATGAGTGACAAGTAGAGGGGAAGGGAACAATGACTTCTTTTTTCCTGGATGAGAAACATTTTGTGATGAGGTGTGCCACATAGAATGATTTCCTGACTACTGTGGCAATGTTATTATCAAAGAAGAGACTACTGTCCACCTGTGTCCCAAGGTCTAATCACACTTTCAGTGTTAAGTAAAGTACTGCCTATGTGGTAGTTCATGGGTACAGAGTTTTTACTAAAAGGGATGACAATGCACTTTTTGGCACTGAGCTTGAGGCCATGGCTTTGATACCAGGCATCTGTCTCAGTGAGGCCCTTTTGTAGGATGCCCACATCTTTAGGAGTTTTGATTATGGCTCCTAGTTTGCAGTCATCTGCGAACTTCATTAGTCAAAGACCTTCTGTGTTAGCCTGTACTTCAGAGAAGTAGATACCAAACAGGAGAGGACCAAGGACTAAACCCTGTGGTACTCCACTTGTAACTGGTCTGAACCTGAATTTGGAGTCTGTTATTTTCACAGTGTGGGTTCTGTCAGTGAGCCAATTGACAACCCATCTTGTGACATATAGATTTATACCTAGTTTAGTGAGTTTATCTATAATTCTGGATTGGGGGATGGTGTTGAAAGCCTTGGCGAGATCTAGACAGGCTGTGTGAACCATCTTACCCTCATCTATGGCTTTGGTGACCACTTCAAAGAAGTCTATCAGGTTTAGGAGGCATGATCTGCCTTTTACAAACTCAAACTGAGTGGAGTCCAGAGTTTGGAGATTACCAGTGTCATTGTTTATAAGTTCCATGATGATACGTTCCATAGCCTTGCAGACCAGGCTCGTTAGGCTAATGGGGTGGTAGTTCCCAGGGTCCATTGTGGCTCCCCCTTTGTGGAGTGGGATAACCATCACTGTGCACCATTCAGTGGGCACAAAGCCTGAGGTGAGGCTGTGACTGAACATGGTACTGAGGTGGGATGGAAGTTCGTTCTGTAGTTCGTGTAGAACGCAACCTGGGATCTTGTCAGGTCCCATGGATGCTGTGTTCTTGGCTTTGGAGAATTTTTTACCTGTGCAGCTATGATTAAACTTTGAATTATTACGGTATAGAGATGGGCCTTTTAGGGGATGAGAGGGGGGTAAAGTTAACACTGAACCTATCTGCCAGGATGTTCGCAATATCAGTTGATTCTGTATATTTAGTGCCATTGTGCTGAAACTCAGAGCAGATCTGAGTGTTGCCACTGAGATTCTTGACATAGCTATATAATGCTTTGTGGTTGTCTTTAGAATCAGTGGTGATTTTGTTTTCATAACTGGCTTTGAGGGATTTTATGAGGGATCTCAGCTTCTTACTAAGGCTGACCAGGGAGTTCCTCCAATCACGGGATTTTACTCTTTTTTGCAACAGTTTATTACTTCTGTTGTAGAGTTTGTTTATGGCAGGGGACCACCAGAATGGCTTCCTTTTTTGGAGGATAGCATCTTGGCTCTGTTAGGGATTGCATAAGTGCTTATATAAAGTGCATTTGTGTAGGATCTAGCAGTCGTACCTCTATTGTCCGTCAGCATAGGTGTCGTGAACTTTACCACTTCTGTCTTAAGAAGCGTGAAGTTGGCTTTGGAGAAATTTTTTACGTTGGTTTCCCTAATGGGGGAGGGGGCAGGATGTGGATGTCTAGGGTGATTAGCTTGCGGTCAGATCTGACCAACGAGGAAGTGACCTCTGGTGTGGAAAACCAGTTGCCCATGCTGGTAATGACCAGGTCTAGGATATTTCTGCCCCTGGTGGGGGTGTAGATAAGTTGACCCAAGGTGTTGGAATTTATGAATTCCAGAAAATGTTGAGCATGAGTTGGTGCATGAGTAGTTATCCCAGTTAATGGTGGGGTAGTTGAAATTGCCCATTATTAGGCTGTTAGGTTATACTCTAATATTTTCCAGTGTATCAAGAAATGAGGAGTGGGAATCCTGGGGCATGGTGGGGGATGTGTAGCAAGCTATAATTTGGATTACAGTCTTGCTCAGAGTTAGTTGCACTTGGATAATCTCGGATGCATCTTGCTGAGCAACTTGCCTAGAGGTGTGGATGTCCTTAATGAATATGGACACGCCTCCGCCTTTAGTGTTTTGGTCCATGAATTATAGCCTGGTAATGCAGGGGTGATCTCTGGAGCCATCAACCAGGTCTCTGTCACTGCACAGATGTCGATGTTCTCCATTTTAAAGAGTGCCTCGAGTGAGTGCATTTTGAGGTTTAGACTTCTAGCATTGAGTAGCATTACCCTCAGATTTTGCTTGCTTATACCTGTTACAATGATGAATTTGTCATTTGAACCTTGGCTAAAAAAGGCCCTATAGGGGTGGCAAGAGCCTTAGTCAGTATCCGGAATCCCAAGGGTGACAGGTGTAAGCCATCTCTGGCAAAGCATCTTGGTTTATTGATCATGTCATCCCAGTCAGACAGATATTGGATCCCCTTAGAATGACACCAGAAGCTTAGCCAATCGTTGAAGTCAATCATTTTGTCCTTGTACTGCAATATCATTCTGGGCGATGGCAAGATGCTACTCAGGGCTAGGGTCATACCTGCCTCGGCTACAAGATCAGACAGCTCCTCCATGTCTCTTTTCATGTAGTCCAGGAAGGTACATCTCAGGCCATTCACACCAACATGTGAAATGACAGAGTCATATTTGTACTTGTTGTGGAGTGGCCTGAGTGCATGCATTATGTGGTGGATCCTGGCATCCAACAGGCAGCTGACAGTAACTTTCTCCTTGTTTAGCCTGGTGAGTGGAACATCAGTGTGCCTGACTATAGAGTCACCTATGACTAGAGTGTTGGGTACATTGGTATGGGCTGTGGTTGAGTGGAACACTGAGTTTGTGGGCTATGCGTCATTTGGGTTGTGTTGGGGGGGTGGAGGTTGCTTGCGTTTCTGCTTTGGAGGTCCCTGTTGCTTGGGCAGATTTTTATTGAGATCCTCTGTGAATGTAGGTGTGTGTTTTGTGTTTCTATATGTAAGTTTTGGTGGTGTAGGTTTTGAGGGACTATGTGATGAGTGTGGTGTGGTGCAAGTGTTTACCTTCGCCTCCTGACTGTCTAGTCCAGTCTTGGGTGAAGAGGGCTTTGCTTCCAGTTTGGCTATATAAGTGCATCTCTCACAGGTTGTAGTGTTGGGTGGTAGGAGGAGAGGGTTGTATGTGTACATGAGGCAATTGCTGCATTGCCCCAAGATGCCCAGATTCATCAGGTAGACAGAAGAAAACACTAGGAGCTGACCCTTAGACATGCCTGGATAGATGCTTATTTATTAAGTACTAAAACTGTTTTCCTCTAGACAAGTGAGGAAAGTTGAGTGCTGTAGTAATTTGTAGCTTTTGTAGTACTTACAATGAGTTATGAACAAGTGCTGAGCTCAAAGAAACAGATTTGAGTGCTGAAACTAAAAAAAAACTGGCTAGTTCTAAGAAACAAAATTAAGCTAGAAGGCTTCCCTCCAACACAGAAAGTCTTGGAGGCTCAGAAGCTTTCAACAGTCTTGGATACAGCAAATCTGTATCTGGACTAGACTACTTACAGGAAAGGCAGGAAACAAGCTTAGAATTTTTTCTTTATAAAGTGGAAAGGGGAAAGGAGGAGCAGAAATTAAGTGGGTTGGCTTTATCAGAAGTTCTCCCTGGATTAGGTAGAATGAGGTAATGACACTAGACTGGGAGGAGTGTCCCAGATCAAATTTACAGTAGGGGCAGGTAACTGCAAAGCCATCAAGAATAAGAACAGGATACCAATAGGGAGGGAGGGTGAGAAACAAGAATCAGAACATAAAACTCAAACAGATGCTTAATAAATGTAGACAATTTCCAGTTAATACTTTACACACAGTGAAACTAGCTAGAAAAGTATCTAGCAGACAATAAAAGTGCTATAAATAAATAAATAAAAACAGGATACTTAATGTTATATATCACATATTAGAGTTTGCTCAGTGCCCTTCCACCGGTATGTGTAGGCTTAAGAATACTAGCCACAGGTACCTCCAAAGGCCAACTGGGAATATCATGGGGATCTCACAGGCATCAGCATCCAGGGTACTCCACTAGTTCCTGGATGCCATGTCAGCACATGCCAGTGAGCACATATATTTCCTCAATACCCATGAGGCGTTGACCAGCAATATACATTTCTTCCACCAAATAGCAGAATAGCCTAAGGTAGTGGGTGCCATAGACTGCACGCACATATACATCAAAGCACCACCTGGTGAACTGGGTAGGGTCTACATAAACTGCAAGGGCTTCCCATCCATCAACTGCCAGGTCATGCATGATGCCCAGGGCATTTTGATGAATGTGTGTACTGGCAGCCCTGGAAGCTATCATGACTCCCACATCTGGCATATGACGCAGCTGTACCAGAGATTTGCCAGTGGGGGCATCCCATATGGCCACCTAGTGGGGGATGCTGGTTATGCACTGGAGCCGTGGCTGATGACACCCATCAGAAATGCACACACACCCAAGCAAGAACTCCATAATGAGGCACACGCACAAATGAGAATCATAATAGAGTGTGTATTTGGGATGGTCAAGTCGCAGTTCCGGTGCCTGGACATATCCAGTGGAGCCTTGCAGAACTCTCCAGCTACATGTACACAGATTTTCATTGTATGTGGCATGCTACACAAATTAATCCTGCGGAAACAGCTGCAGCAGGAACAGCACAGGGCAGGGCCACACAGCCCCCCTACATTGCCAAGGCTAGTACAGGCACAGAGTGACTTGGAGGAGGAACAACCTGAGCCTGCCCATGTAGGCAGAAGGAGGTGTGCCCAGTATGCCCAGGCTTTGGCAAAGAGGCAACACATAGCACATATGCTGACACGGTAGGAGTCCAGGAAAGGACACCTCTCTCTGACTTGCACATACAGTAAAAGGGCTGCCAAACATGACACTACCTGTGCTTTACCATGTATAGGGAGTGCACTATGTGCATCTGACATAGTCAACCCACCAGCACCATCCTCAATACTGGCACAGCCACAAGTCACTCACTCTTCCTATCAATTGCTGAATGGAGTAGTGTGTTCTGCTACTTGTAGCTATGGTATGTATGTGAGCATGCAATGGAATCGGGTGGATGAATGGGATGGTAGCATATAGTGGACACCTATATGGGCAGCATGGAATCCATAACAAATACTGGTGTCAACAAAGTAGGCAGTACTAGACAAGGTGACAAATCCCATTGCAGTACATGTGGTGGGCCAAATGTGTGTCAGTGAGGTTCACATACCCAACAACAGCCTCAGCCAGCAGGGCAGGTGTAGATGACCATAAAGAAAGGCTGTGCTAAGGCCTCTAATTAATGGCAATGGATAACAGCCCCCCCCCCAGATCTACACAGACAGACTACAATAGGTCAGGCAGTTGTATGTTAGTTCTGCAGGGTATGAAGTCTGAAACTGAAATGTACATCAATAAAACCTAAAATTTGTACTCTACTATGTCTCTAGTCTGCATGATAGGTCAGAATACAAAATGAAATGGAAGCCAACAGAGTACCTGAAATACCTGTACAGTCATACCAAATGTTACAGTTGTCAGGTGTGTCCCCACCCCACAATCCTATGTAGAGGTGCAGTAACATGTACGAGTGGGGTTAATAACAGTGGAGCACAGACTACCTGAGCTGGCCCAATTTACAGGCTAGATTGTTGCATGCGTACAATATGCAGGGCTCTGTGTGTTAGGTTGTTGAGTGTTGCACACTGTGTGAAAGTGGTCAGCATGTAGGTATGGAGGATTGTGTCCCGGTGGCCTATGGCCAGTACTGTCAATGACAGGGCCAATCTGACAACTGCAGTGCCAACCACAATGCATCACAGCAAGACCCAATTCAGCAGTCATCCATACTCATTGTTCAGATGTCAATATCTGCCACCATCTGAAAGATAGACATACCATGAATGTGGGCCCAAACATGCACACAGTACACAGGTGGAAGTACCCTAGACAGAGTGCATAAAATGTAACTGTCAACTGCACACAACTTTGGAATTGTACATACAGGTTACCAACACATTAGCTGTCTGTGTAGTATGGAATACTGGAGTAGTCTGGCTAATCACTGGCAGACCACAAAAGGCAAAGTTATGAAGTAATGAGAGAATGCCTATGTCCCTGCACAAGGCAGCATAAGGGGAATGTCCCAGGTATATCTGTGAGTCAGCTGCAAGAAGCCTCCATATCACACATGCACTCAGCTCACCCCACCATCATCCACAGGTTTATCACAGGTCATATCCCTGCTGTTGGGAATGAGTACAGTATGACCCCCACTTTTGTATGGAAATACCCACAGAATGCAGCATGCTAAAGAGGTGTCTCATGCAGGTGTGTCCCTAGCTGTAAGCAGCACCCTGCCAGCATCCAGACCAATGGATTAATATGGTCAGGAACTATTGCCATTAACACCTCACACACTTACCCTTTCACCGCTGTGGAATCTAGTGGCTCACAGCCTGGGACTGTAGGAGTGACAGAATGACCTGGCCTGCTACAGATGGCCTGCATCACTATCAAATGCCCTACAGTCCTCTGTCAAAGGCCTGTGCCTCAGCCATACTGCCAATGTATGTTATCTCATGGGGTCCCAACTAACAACATAACACAGTCCACAGAACACAAATGCAAGGCCATGTCAGTAAATCCCAGTAGCATGCCCACCATGTCCTACTGTGTGAACTGTGGACCAACACCTAAATAACGCTGGGATGGAGGGAAAACTATAGGGATTCTTTGCAGATATCACTCGCATAATGTTAGTAAGAGGATAGAATAACAGAGTGGGGGGTGTAGAAGCATGGATGCCATGCAGTGTGTGAAGTCTGAAACTCTGATGTGTGCCCATACTACCCCTGCCTGAAAAAACAGTAATGGGTGTCTACAAACCCACTTGTAAACCACATTGTGAAGGGGAACTGACCAGATATATGAGCCCTGCCTCTGTGTAACCTAGGTAAATCTGTACAGCTGAGAGGTATGGCCACAACAGGACATGGATATTCTGTTATGTTGATAGATGTACAAGCAGGGAATCCTCAGGCACCACAGTACCAAGGTGCTGGACCATTTACACAGATCCATCAGCAAGTGTCTGCAGCTACCCCTCCAGAATGGCATGAGTGTGCTAGAATATGTAGGCTGCAGACCACAATACTGAACACAGCTTCATTCCTCTTGTATTTCCCAGGAAATAACTGTGAGCAAATACATATATCTGTTGGTAGTTGATGACATAATACATAACAGTGTAAAACAGTACATGTCTGAATATCTCTGCTAACACCAACCATGTAACACAAGAAGCACAGCCAGCAATAGCTGCAGTATCCCACTATCTTTCACCCATTGTGACTCCATATTGTTAACCTATCTACAGATATCCTGCAGAAATAGGTTGCTAGCTGTAGGTGTAGAACACAAACTCCTGCACTGGTGTACAACCTACCCAGAATGGATTCACACAATCAGTACAGAAGGTCATACTTGGCATGCTCCTACACTTAGAGAAATGAAGCCTATGTTTGACAACAAAATACAGAAGGTCATACTGGACATGCTCCAACACTAAGAGAAATGATGCCCATGTCTGACAACAAACAGTGGACTATACATATCTGTAAGTCGCAGATGTCTGCGCACACACACCACACTGCACTCCATTCATGCTTTGCACACACATTGGATAGGAATACTCACACATATCCAAGGCCAACACACTATAATAGGTCAAACATACACACACAGAGATGTGGGGAAGGGAGAGGCAGACAGTGACAAAGAGATTGCCATCATAAGGCCTGTCCCACCCACCACACATCCAATTGGCCAATATCACATGATGTGGTGATGTCAATCACTGTAGACATTTGGTTTTGGTAGCCCTCAGCTCTTAGTGTCTGTGGTGCTTGTGATAAATGTGTAACATGATAGTACAAATCAGTATTCATCTAGCATTTGTATACCCAGCCCTGTCAAATGTAAAATGATGTGTTACTGAGTGTTTTGTGTGTGTGTGTGTGTGTGTGAGTGTGTGTGTGTGTGTGTTCCCAGAGGAATGGCTTATGGCCCATTCACACACACTGCACATCCCATAGTCCATGTTAGCACTCATGCTGATGTCAGTCTCCTTGAAATAACCATATGGCCAAGTGTCAGCCCCATAATCTCCGTGGCACATGTGTTAACTCTGTAATGCTCTAGTGTAACATACTACTTAAGTAGGAGTTCTAATCCCAGACATGACAACTGTGTGAGTGTAGAGTTTAATGTTTTTGAAGCCATTCACAGTCACTACACCTCCCATTGCCCCACTTTAGTAAGCCTGCTGATGTCAGTCACCTTGAAATACCCCTTTGGAGAAGGGTTAGCCCTATAAAGTCCATGGTGTATGCGATAATTGTGTAATGCTATAGCATAACATACTAGTCAGGTAGGAGTTCTAATGCCAGACATGGCAACTGTGAAACTGTGTGTGTGTGTGTGTGTGTGTGTGTGTGTGTGTGTGTGTGTGTGTGTGTGTGTGTGTGTGTGTGTGTGTGTGTGTGTAGAGATTAATACCTTTGAGGCAATTTCACAGTCACTACACCTCCAATTGACCTACTTTAGCAAGCCTGCTGATGTCAGTCACCTTGAAATATCTCTTTGGACAAGGGTCAGCCCTATAAACTCTGTGGTGCATGCCATAAATGCGGAACAATGTAGTAGCAGTAACTGCACAGGTATGGGTTTGCATCTCATCTGTGGCAAGTGTTAGTTTGTGTACCTCAAAGATTTTAGCCCCATTTATAACCAATACACATCTCAGAGCCTAACCTTAGCAGTCCTGGAGATATCATCCACCTTACAAGTACCTTTTCCCAATCCTAAACACTGTCAGGTCAGTGGTGCATGTGGTAAATGTACAATATAATGGTCCATAAAGATTGTTAGATAGAGGTTTGAACCTTGCCCCTGGCAAATGTGTGATTAGTGTAAAGTTAATTTTGGGATTTGCCACCCACTACATTGCCCAATGCCAGTATTTACAAGGGCTGGTGATGTTCCTCACCTTAGAAGTACCTTGGGACAACATCCATCCAATAACCTCTGTGGTGCGCACGATAAATGCGGTACACTGTAGTAGCAATACATAGGTAGGGATTTGAATCTCAGTACTGACAAGTGTGTGCGTCTGTCATTAGTATTCTGTGGGGAGGTTGCTGTGATTGTGTAATAACAGGATGCATTGTGGGTTGGGTTTAGCTAAATTATTATATTGAGGACCTACTATATGTCACAATGTCCACCTTAGAAGGACAACAGATGTCAACACCAGAGAGGCTGGTGTAGACAATCCAAAGCCCTACATGTGACATTATGGATTGGTGAACAATATAGGAAACCCTAGTATTACTCAGAGAACAGTCTTCACCCATGTCACATACACAAACACACTTGGCTAGACAACAACCATTATATTGTCAGTTCCCTGCATATTGCCTCACATATAGTAACCACGGTGTGACTGCAGCAGACTACATGCCCGTTGACCACAACAGTTCCACTGACATCAGAACATACTGTGATGTGTAACATCTCCTGACTGTGTGTTACCCAGTAAGTAAAAGGACATGACACCCAGTTCCATCCCTACAGTAGGCAAATAAATGCTTACAGTGGTCCTTTTGCTATATTTCCCACTGGACACCTACAACAACTATAGAGTCTGCAAATGTAACCCACAAAGGGAATACCATGCCTTATTCACATAAGGGATAATTGGCTAGGCTTAAAACAGCTTGCAAGGCAGTTAGCTTAGTACTAACCTATGAACCCAAAGCTGAAATGCGAAATAGCTGTTGGTATATTTTTTTCAGGGGTCCAGGGAAGTAAATAGTGTGGGAAGAAATAGCCAGGGAATTATTATGGCTTGACTTGTATAGGCCCTAGGGCCGATAGCCTAGTACCAACCTATGAACCTATGCCCTATATGGACAGATGCCACTAACTCCACTGAATACCTGTATCATGGTGTCAATGTAGGTGCAAACACGACTTCAGTTCCATAGCCAGGTCTCCCCAAATGAGGTCAGGAATTTTACATCAAAAGATAACAATCTGTACACACAACATGCCCCAGAGACCTCAAGTACACTTCCACATGTCAAAGAACATGCGTGTGGGACATGTGCACAACCCAGACACTGTCCATGTTATGGAATATAGATCACATACATGGGAAGCAGTGCACATCACTGGCCACCCACAATAGTAACCCAGATGAGTGGATGGTGAATACAATACCCACCTGTAGGGACCAGTCTAGGGACTACATCCCTGAGCCACACTGAAGACCACTGTCACGTGGCCTGATGCCAAGGTATTCCCTTTGACTAGCCTTGCACAGCCATCAGGCCCATTCACCTACTACACACCTGCGAAGCAATAAACCTATGCATCTCAGTACTGGCAAATGTGTGTGTGTGTGGTGTGTGTGTGTGTGTGTGTGTGTGTGTGTGTGTGTGTGTGTGTGTGTGGAGAGTAATGATTTTGAAGCCATTCACAATCACTACACCTTAAAACTCAAAACTTCAAACTATGAAAATAACAAAAAAGGCAATCTGGCTGTTAACATTCCGCATCGTTTTATTGTAAGCGCTTTCGTGAAAAACCAAATGCCCCAACTTCTTCAGACAACTCAACACAAAATCAATTCTCTTAATATAGTACATATCTATTAATCAATTAAAACTGATTAAGGCAATTAGCCCATTAATTAAATATAAAGATATACTTCTACCAAAATACAAAAAATATATATAAAAATCTTTCCTAGCTAACAATTTAAAAGTCTTGATTTTTCACATTATTTTGTTACTTTTTAACTGTGTATATAAAAAAACATATAGTGTGGATACATCTTAAAATGGAATCGTTGTTAAAAATCAAACTAAAAAGGTAAAAAATTAGCAATAAACAATACATACGACTCTGTGAATAAAATAATATGAAAATACTTCCACTTGTAATTATATACAATACATCAGGTCAAAACCTATCATAGCTAATATAAAGAGCAAAAACATTCACAACTACATCGTCACCTAAAAAGTGCCTTAAGTTTTAATATGCATTTGATTGAGGCATATTCATTCAGTCCCAGTGGTATGTGACCCGAAGTATGAATTTGCCACATAAGCTCACATTCTTCTAATTTAAGTTCCAATGGGCCTCCTTTCTTACTGTATTCAACTTGTTCCAAAACTGTAAAGAGGAACCTGTGTCTAGGATTATCTAAAATGTGCTTAGCCAAAGTGTTTGTAGTTGTTTTCCTATGTATATTATATTGGTGTTCATAGATCCTTTGTTTGAGTCTCCTTTCAGTTTTCCCTATATAGTATGATGTACATTGTTCACATAGTGCCACATAGACTACCCCTTTGGAATCACAGTAAAATGTCCCTTTTACTACATAAGTTCTGTCCCTAATGGAAAACTTATTACCTATTTTTATAAATTTACATTGCTGGCAACATCCGCATTTCCTCATGCCATTAATTCCTTTACATTTGTCTCTCTGTCTCTCTAAAAGGATTTTTAAATTGGGCCCTCTCCTATATGTAAACCGTGGGGCTGTCTCTAGTGTTCTGTTTAGACTATTGTCCTCCAAGATTATGGCCCAATTTTTAACTAAGATAT
Organism: Protopterus annectens; assembly: GCF_019279795.1. NCBI lineage: Eukaryota > Metazoa > Chordata > Ceratodontiformes > Protopteridae > Protopterus > Protopterus annectens. Next base: position 1,547,945,224 of record NC_056729.1, on the reverse strand, counting down.
CTTTAATACTCCTAGCATCCATAGAATAGGTAATCAAGAAGCTGTTACCTAAGTTAGTATTCATATCTAAAGTCTTCTGCCTAAACTATATAGTGACCGGATACTGTATTTCTGCATATCCTTTCCGTACTATAGGTCTAACATGCCCAGAGGTCCTCTTAGCATTTACTTCTTGAAAAATATGTTCAAGAAAATGTTCTGGATAGCCTCTCTTTAAAAACATGTTTTTTAATAATTCACATTCTATTAAATAATCACTGTCAGAGGAGACCATTCTAGCAGCCCTTACCACCTGCCCCTTCATAGCTGCCTTTTTCTGATGGTAAGGGTGACTCCTTGTAAAATGAAAAAATGCATTTGAATATGTAGGCTTCCAATATATAATAGTTATATACCTACTATTAGCTCTGTCTTTGGATAACTGTACATCCAGTAAATTAATGGAATCAGACCCCACTTGAAAGGTGAATTCCAAAAAGTCAGTTAACACAGTAATGGCTCAAATGAAGGGTTCAACTGTTATGGCTTCACCTTTCCAGAATAAAAACATGTCATCCTTGTATCTTGTGTACCATATTACATTGTCTTGAAAGAACTTATTGTTGAATAATAATACCCTCTCCCAATAGGCCATTACGCAATTTGCGAAGCTGCCCCCACAGGGCGACCCCATCGCAACTCCTGTCTTTTGTAAGTAAAATTCACCAATAAAAAACATAAAGTTGTTAAACAATACTAACTCAGGTAGGGTTTTGACCAGATAAATATCCTTTTCATCCATGCCTTTCATGTTTAAAAACTCTCTAACCCACTCTATACCCAACACTTGTGGTATCACAGTGTACAAATCCTTTATGTCCACTGTGAGGAAGGTATAGTTCTCATTATATTCTAAATTATTAATACTCTCGAAAAAACTCCATGAGTCATGACAAATTACATTACAAGGCCAACAGTTTTCAGACACTGCAGAGGTTCTTGTAGACAATCCTCAGCCATAAATGTGTACAGCCATGTGCAATCAATATGTGATAGTATGGATTAGTAAACAATATAGGCAACTGTTATAATACCCAGATACCACTCTCCACCCACAGATCATGCACAAACACGCTTGGCTCTTACTCTCTTACACCCTTCCTTTCTTACTTTGTCTCTGTATCCGCCCCCCCTCTGGTGGATGTGGAAAAGTACATCTGTTTTGCATAGGCAGCAGCTTGAGTTTTGTAAGGAATGCTCATGGTCAGCTGATGGCCTGTGCATTAATTGCAGTCCCCCACTTGCTAACTGCATGTGGAACAGCTGTGGTATCATTCCTATAGCCAACTGCATAGAAACACACTCCTATAACTAAACACTTCATGTGGGTGTTGGCTCTTTTCATTCACTGTGAGCAGGACTTCATGTGGGTTTTTGACAAACAGCATCACAGAGGGCAGTTGGAAATACCTCTTACAACATACACAGTGGAGAGAGGCCAACAAACAGGAGGGGGATGTTCCAGACATGGGGACAGAATGTAAGTATTGCTGTTCTACATTTGAAATAATGTTGGTTTAACAGGTTTTGTGTGGATATGGCTATTCTACATGATTTCAAGTCTGGCATGACAGTGTTATGTGGTTAAGGAAACTCTCACCTGTAGGGCTATCTGCAGACTTCCCAGAATTTGGAGTCTTACATGTGTTGTGTTACTTGCAAATTTCCTACCTTTAGATATGAGTAGCATACTCTGATGATTGCAGTCAGTACATGGTGACATTCATGTGAGTTACTGACCTCATATCCCCTCAGAAGAGATATGTCACAACAAACCCTGTTATACCCCAAAATGTCTCAGTTTATCACAGAATATGTCAATATT
>NC_056729.1:1547860860-1547938360 GCF_019279795.1 Protopterus annectens | reverse complement strand
TATACCCTGCTAGTACCATTGTCAGTGACATTAAAGCAGCAGACTGATTATTTACTGATGTGATATTTTGCCTATTTTGTCTTGGTGGAATTACGTAGGCTAAAATGGGTTTACTGCAAAATTAAGTACATCCACGTGTACAGTATTGTCTGTGTATTGCATCAATACCAAAGCCTCTGTGTGTGTGTGTGTTATACACAAATATGTGGTGTGTGCCACCCAGTACACTTACCATTGTCCACTGTAGAAGGGCTGCTGACATCAGCCACCATGCACTCACCTGTATACACCCCTTACACCTATCAGCCATGTGGCACACACAGTAACTGTTATACAGACCTGTTACTTGTTCAGCTGTAACCAGGATATAACACAGTCAATATGTCACCACAGCGCCATACCCCTTGTAGGAAACAACAGCAGACCAACATCCTGCTGACACATAAACACCTACAACACAAAACTGAATACATTATGGAGACCACTATCAGTCATTGTTAATAACAGCTATAATGCATTATGGCTGGACTGCTACACATCCTGACATGTAAGCATTAAACTTTCCTGCTGAAAACATGCTACACAGCATTACATTGCTACATCGTAGTGCATTTACCCTGTACATCAGAACCATATTAGCCTTTCCCTGCATTGATGGTATGGATGACAGGGATGTGGCACAAGTATCATCATATGCACAGGTTGTGTTGTGGGTTTGCCAGATACCTAGGCTGAGCCATTTGGTTGACATCATGTGTGTGTGTGTTAGGGGGTTTCATTACTAATTGGGCTGTGCAGATGTGGTGTATGTAGGTATGGAGTTGCCCTAGAGGTGTTGGTGATGTGTGTGTGTGTGTGTGTGTGTGTGTGTGTGTGTGTGTGTGTGTGTGTGTGTATGCACACAGTTTGGCCATGTGGCTGCCATATACAGGGGTTTGTTGGACAGCTGCAGACTGTACATTGCAGGGTGTGCAATTCACTGTCTCCGGCCATGGACATGAGAACTGTGCCTGCCATGGGCACTACTGGGTACAAGGCCAGATGTGGTACTTTCCCTGATGATGACAAATGTCCACTGGATCCGGGTCCCTGTTGGGACCAGCCAGGGCCAAGTGCACGTGGCCTACTGTGTTGTGGTGAGGACAGTATCCCCCCTGCAGTGCTGGTGCTGGTACTGCCACTACAGGAGCATCTCTGACTTGTTGCACGTCCACGTAGACTTCCACCTGTTGGTGTTGCTGACCTACGTCCATGTGGCCGTCGCCCTACTCCCACCATATGTTCTAACAAAGACATTGCACGGTCAATGATTCCTACCATCTCACCCAACTGTCTATCCAGGACCTCTGCAAAATACCGGTGGACACTTGCAAGATCACGGATGCTGTGAATAACAGCAGAATGAGTAGCCCTCTGGAGCCTCAGATCCTGTATGGTATAACATTCCATACATGGCCGTGCCACCATGACAGCCCGAAACATGTGTCTGGTGACACCTGCTGTGGCAGTTCTGCCAGAAGCATGATGGCCAGCAGCCCTCCTATGAGCACCCCTGTACATCTGGTGTGTGGTACCTCGCCAGTCATCTGGCTATGATTGCTGTGTATAGACACACTTGCCATAGTCACCACACTGTCCTGTCCCATGCCACCACCCACCAACTGTCTTTCATTTATGGCCACTGGTGATGGGGTATGTATAGGCAATGTGACTGTGTGCGAGGATGGGATAGATAACAGTGGAATGTAAATTGATGGAACAGCTTCAGCCCCTTACAACCCCACCTTTGCCTCACCATACCTATCATCATTGTCAGAGTCTGTATGGACACTAACATCAGTTAGCCTGCAGGAGGGACCCTGACCCACCTTGCCACCTGTGAGGGGAAAACAGAAAATGTACTTTAAGACCTGTACGTCATTGCTTACCTCTACACACACACACACACACACACACACACACACACACACACACACACACACACGCACACACACGCACACATACACACACACACACACACACACACACACACACACACTTACAGGTGAGGTGGTACATAGATATTACACAGACCTCACGTAACCCAACTGTCAACATGCATGACATATGGCACTCAACAGCATGCTCTGCAGCTATAATCAATCCCTGTTACCAACATTATACATCTCTGTGATGCATGAGTTGCATTAATAGGTGATGCCCCTTCCCCTGGAACACACTGCACCCATGTACACAGTACTGGTGTGCACCTGTTCAGCACCCTGCCATGTACTGGGCACCATACCTCACAAGTGTACACACCATTGCTGAATGTGTATATGTGTTGCAGTTATGTTTGCTCTGTTGCTCACAGCCCCTATGTGTTTGTCTGACACATACCTGAGTTGATATAAGGATAGTTGTCAATAGTGAATGCCTGACATCCGATTTGCAGATCTCATCATCAGAAGTGCATGTATGAGCAATAAAATCCAATTATACTGACAACCTTCAAAGCTCACTGTGGCTATGAGAAGTGTACAAGACAGCATACAGGGGTGGTATATGACACATGTGGGGGTAAATACCTTGGATGGGGAGGGCTGTTTGGAAATTGGAAGCACATAACCCCCCAAATGGAAACAGTGGGACTGAGGTCCCCACCCATGGGCAGTCACCACTGCACCTTCATGGTCCCAAAGGTGGCTGTGCTGGGGGCTGGGTAGGAGGGGCAGGGTGACCCTCTAAATGCACCATGCGTCTCTCAAGCTGGCATAGCAGATCTACAAACTCCCTTCAGACCTCGCTACTCACCAATCCCCGGACCTCATTATGGGTTTAAGTTTCCTGTCCGCAGCTGCTCCCAGGGGAGCGCAAGCCCCATCCCCTGAGGTGGTTCCACCAAAAGGTGGTGCAGGACCAGTGGATGAGGAGGTCTCGAGGTGGATTCCAGATGTGATGGAGCCCAATGCCATGGCCAGATGAGGTGGGAGAAGTGGATTCGCTGGGACCGGCCTTCTTATACATGTTATGGTGTTGAAGTTTTAAAACATATGTGGGTGACTAATAGTCAACACAATCCAGGATTAGTTATAACAGAATGCATAGATATTCCAATTAACCCAAAACACCAGATTTGGAACAGTTGCATAGCAAACAGAGCACATGCATATATGGAACCACAGTGGCCATTACAATGGTATGCAGGTTACATTGATAGCAACAGGCCACTGATTATAGTATTTCAACATGGAACATTAATAAAAATACATTTTGATATTTATTGAACAATAGAACATATGTCCCAACAGTAGGTTTGGTGTAAACATACCCACTGATTTGTGTATTTAGATTATTGTTGCAGATATGGTTGGGGGGAGATGTCAATTAACAATTTATATATCCTTGTCATTCTCATAACTTTAATGATCATTGCTCTAATCATTAAGGTACAGGTATTATTACACTACTCTATGGCCTTAGTTTGGCCAGTGGTATGTTTGAAAAACAAGTGTATACTTCAACTGTCTTTTTGCTAAATTCTACATCTCTTACCTGGTATACCTGTGGAGGGAATGTTTGTTAACACTATCTGACTGTTTCTACACATATTCCCAGATTCTGAGTTAATATTATGCACATACCTCTCAATCTCTTATTGCACACACTCTGGTAAAGCTTGACAACATGGGGGTACAACTAAGGACATATTTTGAGTATTGCTCTCATAAACTTGGAGGTCTGATAGAGTAACATGATTTGTTTTCATATACATTTTCTGAAGGTTTTGAGGTCTGAAAATCAAATGTATGTCATTATTTGCTGACTACAAATCTGAGATCATACCACTGATTTGCCATGGGAACAGGCAGAAAATATGAGCCAATTATCTGGACATTCTGACCAAATGTGTACAGTTGAGAGGTATGCAGCTTACTACCACTCCCAGGATTTGAACCATGGCTGTGTCTGATAAAAATACAGCAATTTAAGTTTCAGCAGAGCGTGGTGTTTGGATACTGCTGTCTATCTCTTTAGTGTTTTCTGTCTAAGTTTGTCTCGGTTGTACAATCTGATCTTGTAATTACTACAGTCTTATACAGGCATTCCTAGACAGTTTTATTATGTAGCACAGTGTGGGTAACAGTGGTTGATACAACATTACTATTCAGAGAATGCAACACTAAAAATGCCATACAATACCAGAGTAAACACAACCAGTCCAGGATTTAGAGCTTTATTGCCAGGCAGTTACAGTTTTATTTAAATACAACCTATATGGGACTATTACTGTCATGCTGTCTAGTTTATTCAGTATAACCCATACACAAAACAGTTTTTATATTGGCAGCTGACTTTCTTCTTCCTTTATATTTATTTGGTATGACTACTACATGCAGGATTGTTACTCATCAGCCTCATGATGTAGCCTTTGCAGCCTACTCACATGGGCTTCCTGATTCACAGCCTGCTCAGCTGCAGCTGTAAGGGAAATAAAGAAATATTTAGCCATACCTATCCATCATATACACAGGCTGGACATTATTAAACAGTTACTGGTATGAGTACTTACAAACTGCTGGGACATCACCCCTCTGCCTTGATTCTTGAACCCACTGGTCCAAGAGCTCCCTCTTCCTCTGTTTCAAGTCAGCATAGTGGTGCCTGACCTGCTGACCAATCCGAGGGATACCAGTGGCACTGGTTAGGTCATGGGCGAGATGGTCCCAGGCTTCTGCTTTATATTGGGAGCCTTGGTACTAGTTCTGCAGCAGTCTCTCATCATGGATTTTTACCTACCATGACCATGGACTCCTGGATGCCCCAGCACTGCGCATGGAAGCGCATGCCCTCTCCAATTCCAGCTGTTCTGCCTACAGTGGGAAGCTGCAACAAGTTATGAGCTGTATTCCTGCCTGTGGGGTTTAAATATGGTCGATTTCCCTCCCTATGCCATGATTGGATGGTTTTGAATATGCTGAGCTAAGCTAAGCTACGGGCAAACCTGCTTAGCTAAGGTTGGCATTACTTAAAGGGACAGGTTCAGCACTGCTTACCAATGGGCAAATCCATTTAGCTGGGCTACTCATTGCTTAGCAGTCATATTTACACAATGCTTCCACCTGGTAAGCATAGTTGTGCAATGCTTAGCATTGCTTATTTTTCATTGTATAGACTATCTGCTGTATGACACTGATTCATCATTCATTACATATTGTAAATTTGTTTACTTTCCCTGACATCCCCAATGTGCTTTCATTACATTTATTCATGTGTGACTATACTGTATGGGACACTTGTGTTTATATGGGGATTTCACAACTTTATTAAACTGGCACCTCACATCTGGACCTAATGCAGTACTCCAGTTAACAAATATATGTTATTTAGTAGGTAATACAAAAAAAAATGTTTATGCACTGCTGTCACATTTAAAATGTGAATTGGTTACAGTGAGGATCAAATCGGGAATGGCTGCTCACAAAACGTATGATCTAACCACTACACTATTGCAATACTGCTTATGTTGGATGTCTCTTGCTATTTAACTTCTTGTGCTGTTTAAGATGAACTAAGCATAGCTGAGCAACAGGCACACCAATGCAGCTACGCTTGAACTTTATCACATTTATAAAAAAAAAAGGTTTGTTGTGTTATTTTAGCTATACCCTTCAGAATATCCCTGCTAATGCTAAACCCTGTACTTTTATCAGCTTTCTGCTTCATGTGGGGATACCTGTCAACCTCTTAGATCAATAAATCTGGACAAACCCTAAAATGATGGAGGGACAAATAGGGACAGATTTTAAATATTGCTCTTACAAACTTTTAGAAAGCTGATATAATAATAGATTTTGCATTAGCATGAATTTTCTGAAGGATGTGGAGTCTTAAACTCAAATGTTTGTCATTATTTAATGACTTCATTCCTCAACTATTTGCCAGGAAAATACAGATTTTAGGAAGAACACACCAAAAATATAAGACAAAAATCTAGACATTCTGCGAAACTCTGTACAGTTGAGAGGTATGGTGGTGCGACATTTGTCCATTTTGCCTTTGCCACTTTTGTTTTCCTGACGTGTTGGGGGTGTTATGAGCATTCTCACTCATTTTAATTGCTGAAAAGCAATTCTGGAGTGCAGGGGCATGTGTATTGTGAGAGCTCTGATCTGCTACACACCCCCTGCGTCGTACACAGCTCTGTCCATTTAACAGCACAGGCAGTGTGCCTACATGAATATGCAAGGCATGCTGTCATGCTGTACAGGAACAGTCTGCCATGCAGGAATAACTTATTCCTGGATGGCTGCTTGTTGAATCCCAGGGAATGTGTTTTAAAAAGCTCAGATATGATACCTTCAACATTGTGCATCAATGGTATCATTAGCTCAACATAATAATGTGTTGTTCATACATATTTTTTTTCATATACCTGATATTCAGCCCTTTCTGCGTCCATGAAAACTTTTAAAAGTTCCTGAGTAAATTGAGCTAAAAAGATTCTGGTTATTTATTTATTTTGCATTTGTTTAAAGGGAAGGTCCACTGGTCCAAAAAAGTACCCATTTTCAGTCTTGGTCCGGGAATAAAAGCTCCACGGTGATTTATACAATGCAATTGGATAACAACTCAATTGGCTACAACAAGTTCCACAGTATACAAAGTTTTTAACAAAGTTTTAAAGAGTATTAAAAGTTTTTTTTTTTTTTTTTTTTTTTTACGGTAAGAAGGCAATGTAACTGTACAAAAATCTACCTGTGAACCCAGATTATCATATAGGGATAAAGTGAAATTTTTGAATGTAGTAAATGATGAAGATAGGGAAGGTGGGAATAGTAGTAGTAGAAGAGTGATTAAGTCAGGTTATAGGTTGTGAGGCGCTAGCACATGAGCATAGCCACTGGGAGGAAAGATGTTGTCTCAAAGATTTTTTGAAGAAAGAAGTGTTACTAATGGATCTAAGTGAAGGTGGGAGGGAGTTCCATAGTCTAGCAGTGGAAAAAGAGTAGAGCATTTGACCAGTGGAGAGGTTAGATTTTATTACTTGCAAGAGCATTTGATTTTCAGAGTAGAGAGGTCTGTCAGGGTGGTATAGTGTAAATAGAGAAGAAAGGGCAAGGCAGCTGGATGGATTGAATATTAGTTTGTGGGCAGTTATTAGTTGTATGTATGTTAGATGGTGAGGAAGTTCCAGACAGTTTAGTAGTCAAAGAGAGGTGCAGTGATGAGATAAGTGTCATCCATTAATGATGCATTTAGCAATTTTGTTATAGCATGAGTCTAGTTTGGATTTAAGACTGGTCTGTATGTTGGTAAAGAGAGGAGTGCCTTAAAGAAGAGATGGGGGCAGGAAGGAGGAGGCAATGGATAGCTTTGAGGAGAAACTGAGGAATGTTTTATGGTGGTATAGCATGCCTAATTTCTGCTGTGCTTTTTAATGTTTTGTATATGCATGTCGAAAGTTAGGTGTTCATCTATAGTGACACCTAGAAGTTTAGCATGTGTGACAACCTTAAAGGTAGAGTTATCTTGGGAGAGAATAGAGAAACAGTCTTTGTTTATAGTAATGGTCTTCTTAGGGGTGAACAGCATAAGTTTTGTTTTCTTAGGGTTTAAGGCAAGGTGGTTGTTAGCCATCCTTATTTCGGTGGAGCTGAGAGCTGACTGGGTAAGTTTCAGGAGTTAAGGTGGAGAATTAGCAGTGCAGATGATAGTGGAATCATCTGCATATTGGATGATTGTGCCTTGAATGAGGGTAGAGTGGAAGTCATTGATAGAAATGCTGAAAAGCATAGGTCCTAAGCTGGATCCTTGGGGTACTGCAGTAGTGGTGTTGAGGAAAGGAGAGAAAGAGTGTTGCCATTTATTAGCTTGTTGGTAGTTAGAGAAGCAGTGTAGGGTAGAAGGAGAGATTCTTAAGTTGGATAGTTTTCTAAGAAGAAGAGAGTGGGAGATAGTACCAAAGGCTTTGGAAAGGTCAAGAAATAGAGAGGGGGACATGTTTTCCAGCATCCCAAGCCTGATTGATAGACTCACAGAAGGATATAAGAGCTGTAGTGGTGCTATGCTTGGGTCTAAAACCATACTGGGTTGCTGACAATAGGTTGTTGTCAAGTAGAATGTTTTGGAGTTGGTTGTGAATACATTTCTTGAGGATCTTTGAGATGGGAGAGAGAATGGTGAGGGGTCAAAAGTTGGAGATGTCCGTGTTGTTTCCACCTTTGTGCAGTGGGAGGATGACTGCTTTTTTCCAAATTGTGGGAACATAAGACTTGGGTGGGAATTCTGGGGCAGGTTGTCAGGGGCATTATTACATGGTTTTAGTTTCAAAAGTAGTTTCTTTACTGTGGCTGTAGGGATAAGTGCTATAGAAGTTATATGAGTGGGGAGAGGAGGTAGTTGTTGCTGGGGAGTCTGATGGGTTATGATGATTTTGAGGGAAGCTGGTGGTGAGACTAGCTATGACGTTTATAAAATATGTGTTGAAGAGTGTGGCTATTTCAATGTTTTTTTTTTCTGGATTAAGACAGAGGTTATTGTTTGACCCAGGGGATAGCAGTCTATTGACTGAGTTCCAGAAGTGTTTTGGATTTTGTTTGTGTTGGTTTTGTAAATTATGATAGTAGTCTTTTTTATCCTTGATAACTAGGTGCTTTACTTGGTTGTGAAGGTGTCTGTAGGTTATAATGTCAGAAGAGTTTTTGTGCTTATGCCAAAGCTTCCAGGCTTTGTGTCTAGAGGCCATGCTTAGTTTGGTTGCTCTTGAGAGCCATGGGGCATGCCTAGCTTTTACATGTTTTAGCTGGGGAGGTGCGAGGTCATTTAAAATGTTTAAGAATGTAGAGTTGAAATATTCTACTGCTTCATCTAAAGGAAGTATTTTTAGGGGATCCCAGTTAATGCTGTTTAAGGAATTATTAAAAGTTGTTTATTGATGATTGTATTGTTAAACATTATATTATTTGGAAAATAAAAAATTATTTGAAAAAAAAAAGTTGTAGTGCAAAAATGTAATACATCTCTGGTGATTCTATAGTGATGTCTGTTTAATGGGGATGTGGTTTTACGTATTTTAAAGGCATGCAAGTGGTCACTGATACTGTTTGGGAGAGTTCCTGCAGAGGAGATTTTATTGTGGTCAGAGATCATGATCCAATCTAAGATTGTCCTACAGCTGTAGTTTTTGTTGGATTTGGTAATATCAGTGATTAGCTGACTGTGGTTATACAGGCTGATATTTTTAGTGGGAAGTTGCTGTGAGGCATCCAACCAATTAATATTAACATTGCCAAGAATTATTGTTTCTGTAGTAATGTTGTTGGATGTCCAAGCTAGGACAATGATACAGAGGTTTTTGCTTTCATTGATTTTTAGGAAGGTTATTAAGATTTCTGCTGTAGAAAAGTTAGGTATGGTTGAGTTTTATGGGACTACATTGAAGGTGTTGGGGTAGATCAGTGCTACCCTGCCAGCTATTTTAAGTGGCCAATCTGAGCGCAGGCATACAAAGCCAGGGGGAAGAAATTCTGAGCTTTTAATGTATGGTTTTAGCCATGTTTCTCTAGTGGCAATGTTGTCGGCTTTATTATGTGTTGCCCACCCATGGAAGTCAGGGATTTTGTTTTGAATACTTTGCAGGTTGATTGTAGTTAGGTTTAGGGATTTGTAGGGGCTATGTGGGTGGGGAGATGAGGGAAGGGGACCTGGATGTCATGTCAGTTATATCGCTTTTGCTGAGTACAACACTTAAAAGCTACCAGGTAAGCCTTATTATGGTCTTACTCCCTAGTTGGCATTTTATTGGAGGAAGAGTTATCTGAATGCCAGTAGCTTTGGCAGCTATCACCACCCTCTCAGCTGTAACAGCAATAGTTTCTACAAGTTTCTCCTTAGTCACCATCTTGCCAAAAAGGCAAATACGGGTGCACTATCCACAGAAGCCTCCATCACACATCACAGGGTTGCTTTCCCTTTTAGTGCAGTAAATCTGGTTTAAACTGATTTTTCCAGTGTTTGGACACTTAGCTTAGTATTATAGCTTGTAGTGCCTACATTTCCTAACAGTACTTTTCAGCTTCTCCTTCACATCGAAAAATGATGTTGCAAAGAAAAAACATAGAACTTTAATCTCAGTAATATCAGTGTAGGAATACAGTGTGTTCCATCTCTATATTTTAATGGGCACATAACTGCCCATGTGAAAAAGTGCCCCATTAAAGTCTATGGATATGCATTATCCTAAGCTAACATAACAGCAGGAAAAGCTAAAATGGTTTAATAACAAGTTTACAAAGCTTTTTATTAAATAACAGCCCAAAACATAATGAGGGCAAGCAAGAAAACACATTGAGGCACTTTTCTCATCAAATGCTGCAATGAATATAGCAACATTGACAAATCATTTTAAACAATTCTGCTCACAGCAGATACTACAGGAATACAGTTTTAATAGTTGGGGGAAAATGTGTCCAAACTAACTTTGTGCAGCCTGGAAAATGTATAAGTTGAGTATAGAAGGAAAAGATACACCAAAATGTGTTTACTTTAGCAACTAATGTGGTTTATACAAATACATAGAAGTTCACACAATATGATTTTATTAAATACAACCAAAAATACCAGTGAAGACTCTTCTCAAATAAGTAACCAAAGGAAGTAACATAAAGCACTTGCTGAGTTAAATTCCAAAGAAAACTACAGACTCTCATGGAGGTTTCAACACAGTCCAAAGGTACTTTTCTTCCTTCTGGATTCCTTTATGTCGAGATGTCTTTAAAGTACTCCACAAAGCCTGTCTCCTAAAAAGGGGTTGGGGTTGGCTTAATAGTTAAGGTGTTTGCCTTGCAAGCACAAAGTACAAGGTTTGAGTCTCACAAGAGATAATTGACTAGGCTCAAAATGGCTCACAAGGGCAGTTAGCTTAATACTAGTCAATGAACCTATAAGAAGATGGAGAATGAACCTATAAAAGTAGGGCCATAGCCCTCTTTTTTACATACACCATTAAGAAAATAAGTGTATCTTTAACAAAATCCTGTTGGAATCTTTTCTAATACAGAATGCATCTGTCTTCCTTAAAGAAAGAATGTTAATTACATGTTTTTTAAAGAAACAGTCATATTTATAAAGTATTTGCACTACTTCTAGTTGCAGCAGCATTACGCACAACTTTTCGTGTCAGTTTTACATGTCTGTCATCAACAAGTGCTATACAGTTTAACAATATAGACATGTGAACTTATCAAATGAAGAGTAGGCTCCCTACTAAAATGCTGGGACTCACAAGGATGTGTCAGAAAATAATTTCTCCTATTCAGATAGTCAGGACTGTCAAGGAGTTCCTACTCTTTTTGCCTTTCTGGATGTCTGGCATGTCTCTTCCAGTGCAATTGTTTGACATGTATAATTTATTTGTATAAGAAATCTGTTGTAAAGTATTATTAATTTCCTTGTACATTGGAGCTTTTCTCCACAGGCCTCTCCTGAAAATGGGATCCTAGGACCCCAGTCAGACTTTCCTGGTAAACAAAATGTCAAAGAAATAAATAAATGAAAGAAAAAAGCCTGAAACCTCAGAAGAACAAATATCAAGCATCATGCTTCTACTTTACACACATTTTGTTTGAGGGAAGCAAGCCTCCCTACAGCCTACAATGTGATGAGCAAGCCCCCCTATACTCCTTGTACTTATATATACCAACACTGAGGCCACTACATCTCAAAGAATAGGGAATAGTCCAAGAAATTACAAACTCAGTATACGTACATCCAGATTTTTAATCATTCATTGTCCACATTCTGGGACTCACCATTATGAGTCTTGTCAATTCAAATGATTACTGAAGAATGTATCTATAGTGTATCTTCTGAAGACGACTCAAATTAGTCCAAATGTTCAGGTAGATGCATTCTAAAACCTGTGTTGTTTCAGTAAACGGTACTCCTCCACCTCTGCTTTCCAGTATTTTGTTGCAGTGGCAAGCACACCATTTCTCTTTTATGTTTTGCTATCTAGAGGTGATTATTCTATGCATGCTCTGCTGTGCAGGACTCAGTTGCTGCATCTTGTATTTCTTTTACATGTTAAAAGAATTATGTAGAAGAATGTACATTCAGCCTGAAACAGGATAGTAACTCTGGTTAGGATCAATCCAACTCATGTGCTTTTCACAAACTCATGTTTTGAATATTGTATATGACTATTAAACTATTCTGGCATCACCTTCACTAAAGAAAAAGGAGCACAATGTAGAAGCCTTGTCAACTGCAAAATATGAAAAGGTTTAACATCCCAGTGGGAACGTCTTAAATTATTTAAACATTTATTTATTTTATTTTACATTTGTTTACTTGGAGAGTCTGATTGGGATAAGACTCATTTTCAGTGGGGGCCCGGGGTGAAAGACTCCACATACAGAGATTATACAAAAAATTATGTACAAGAAATGATACAAAAAAAAAAAAATATATATATATATATATAGACACACACACAAGACATACACTATGTATACAAATAAAAAATGGAAATCATCGAATAATAATGGGAAGAAATTGTTCAGACCACCACTAGCATGTGCAGTCTTTTCTTCATGAAATATTATGTAAAACTGTTTATATATCTGCATTACTCATTCTTCATGTGATTTCCATCATTTCTGATAATTCTGCACAAGGCCACAAACAGAATGCTACTCAGATTTTCTCTTTTATATGGTAATTTCTATTTCTGGCGTGTCACTTTGTATACGAAGACTTTGAATTAACTATTTTCACTGCTCATTGTGGAACATTATTATGCAATAGTTGTGTTGTGACAATTGTATCTAATTCAGTCTTTATGTGACTTAAATTCTCAAGCCTCTGAACATCTGATTTCCTGGAAATGAAGCAGTAGGTTTGGGAATATGATTGTGAGAAAAAATGAACCTTAATATGTCTCAGCTGTCAACACACTTGTGCAAGAGGTCACACACTCCTCTTTGCTGCTGAAAATAACAGGACTGTATGTGTTGTTCCTCCACAAGGAACCATTGCTATATACTGTTTAGTAAAGTCTTTCTAAACTTGAAGGCATTACACTTGTAACTCCAATACATCCTTTTTTAAGAATTGAAAGATCTCAGCCATAACAATCAAGACTCTTCAACATTGCAAATAGCACCCTGACATGGTTAAACATTCAAAGGTTCATAGATTACTACTAAGCTAACTGCCCTTGCAAGCCTTCACAATTATCCCTTGTGAGACTCAAACCCACCTTGTGTTTGTAAGGCAAACACCTTAACCATTAGGCCACCCACCCTCATACTGAAATTGCATTAATATATACAGGGTCGCAGGATATATCATTAGCGGTAATCATGTAATACTGTAGTATCCATTGCAGCATGTGTGCATTAATATTTATTTTATCAGGTCTACTTCAGTTGCATGAATTAACATAAAAACAAAACTGAAAATAGCAAGACAACAATGAAATACACAAGAATGATATTTGACAATAAAGGAATTCATAAGATCGCAAAAAGAACAGGGAGTCAGCATGTGACCGTGCAGCCAAAAAAACACCAAATAACATAATGAGGCTCTTCATAGGTTCATAGGTTATACTAGGCTATCTGCCCTAAGGCATTTATAAGCCTAGCCCAAAGTTTTGTGGCTTACACCACCCCTTATGTTAAAAAATACTGTGCCCATTAGTTTGTTGTGCCTCTGTCCAGCAGTGACACAGAGATGATTCCCAGGGTAAACCTACGATCTCCCATCCACCGGTCAAGATTTCTCTTGATCAGATCCAGCGAGGTGCTCTGCCTCACATGGACCGGGATTTTATTCCACAACATAGGGAGTCTCTGGGTGACAAATCTATCCCTCCAGCATGTCCTATTTATATCCGTGCTAAGGTTTACGTCGCTTGCTCTAGTGGATCTGGTAGATTTGGATTTTTTGAGGTGAAGCATGTCCATTAATTCCGGGTTGGACATGGCCTTGTATGTCAGGCACAGGTCACCTCAGAGCAGACGGTATGCGACTGAATAGAGCTGAAGTTTCTTCAGTCTGGCAGCATATGACAGATTTTGGAGTCCCTTTATCCTTTTGGTGAGGAACTTTTGGGGTCTCTCCAATTGCTGCAGGTGTCGGGTGAGATACATCCCGAATGGGGCATTGTACTCGATCATTGGTCTGATAAGTGAAGAGTACAGGGGAACAATGACCTCACTTGATCTGGATGTGAATCCCTTCATGATCAGGTGGGCAATGTAGAAGGTTTTTCTAACCACTTTAGCAATGTGAGTGTCAAAAGAAAGGCCACTGTCAACCTGGGTCCCCAGGTCCCTGATAACCTCTTCTGTGCTTAGTGGATTGCCACCTATATGGTAGCTTGGGGTTACCTTGTTTTTCCCGAAGGGTATGACTATACATTTTTGGCATTTAACTTCAGGCCATGGCTCTGGCACCAGCTATCAGTTTCCGTGAGACCCCTCTGAAGGATATCTGTGTCCGATGTACTTTCCACTATGGCTCCCAGTTTGCAGTCATCTGCAAACTTTGTCAGCCATAGTCCTCCTATGTTTGCCTGTACTTCTGAGAAGTAGATGCCGAACAACAGGGGGCCAAGGACTGAGCCCTGTGGGACACCACTTGTGACCGGCTTGGAGTCTGACATGGCGCCAGCTACTCTAACCCTGTGGGTTCTGTCCTTTAGCCAGTTTGCAACCCATCTTATGACATATGGGTTTACATTTAAGCTGATAAGTTTCTCTATAATACCCGAGTGGGGTATTGTGTCGAAAGCTTTTGCAAGGTCAAGGTAGGCTGTATGGACTGCCTTTCCCTCATCAATGGCCTTGGTGACTGTTTCGAAGAAGTCGTCCAAGTTCAAAAGGCATAATCTGCCCTTGACAAAGCCAAACTGGGTTGGGTCCAATGTCCAATGTGTAGTAACACTTGAGTGGCTTAAATAGTACTGACAGACTCAAATGCATTTGTAGAACGTTCGTTACTAACTATTTCAGCTTAGCAATGCTAACTGATGACTTAAACAACTGTGCAGACTAGTAAGGAAGTTGCAGGTTTACCATTATTTACGGGGTTTCTAAGATGCTGCTAAGTGTCGGTAAACCTGCAACTGTTACTATGCGAGCCTCATTGTGTTAAATTCATAAGATCGGAAAAGTAGCTGTGGATATTAGACACCACTCCCAACACTCTGTGTACTCTTGTTAATATGAACAGAAAAGCAAAATTTACATATTCCCAAAATCTAAGCTCTATAAAGTTATAACGTGTAAAGTGTACAGTGCATATTGTGGAACTCGCTTTGAACCACAGTGTAGTTTAAAGGGAAATAAATTTATTTGTACAAAAGCTTTCCATATTACATTTTTAGAAGTGCATAGTTTCCAAGCTTACACTTTGGTCAATACTAGCATGTAAAACATTTCTGTGAACTCTGTTAATTTGCTGTAATAATGCCTTTCTACTGGGAAGCATTGCAGTATAATCCAGTGAAGCTGACACCATTACATCATCTACATTTAAGCAAGGAGTATCAGTTGATACCAATGCTCTCTCCTTTAAGTTATGGCATGTAATTTACTTTTGTACTGCACAAGGATCTACAGTGTGATTGTATGCTACAGATTTTATTAGTTCCTCTCTATTCGACACACATGATGTTACTGTCCTGACTTTACATTTCTGTCTAATTTTGTACATATGTGCCCAATATTTTTGAAAAAATATTATTTCTCTCCAAATGATGAATGTATCCATTTAATGCAAGAATTTCCTCTCCTTTCTGAGACTTGTTGGTGTTATAGACAGTACTAAGGGTGTCAGTGCATGATATGTAACATCCACCATCATTTTCTTCTGGTACATAGTACAAGGCAATAGAATGTTACCATTTATTTATACTACTTCCATACAAACAACTGTAAATTATACAATGTTTTGAGTTTTGTTATTGTCAAATATCAGTCTGTGTATTTTTGTTTTGTTTTTATGTTAATTCGAGCAATTGAAGTAGACCCATTTTGTCTTCTATTAATCTAATTTTAGTGAGTCTTAGGGAGTGGAGATATAAATCAAACTGTTCTACCATACTCATTCCTTATATAGGGTTCATAGGTTAGTACTAGGCTTATTGCCCTTGTAGGCCATTTTAAGCCTAGCCAATTACCCCATGTGAGAATCAAACACTGCACCTTATGTCTATAAGGTAAACACCTTAACCATTATGCCAACCTCCCTCCCATAAGACAGATTAACCTCCATTTGAGTGGTATAAAGACATAAGAAATGCAAAGGCAATGTGATAGTATAGAAAATCTGCAGTTGTCTAGTGCAGCAGGCCCTTCTAATAAGGTTTTGTTTAAAAATGAAGATAGACTCTTCAGCTTCCATGAAGATATCACCTGCATTTTCCTTTACATTGTTTGGATACTTTTACTTGATTTCATGCAATTTAATGAAATAAGTATGCACTTCATCATAATATCACTCATTTGCCTGCGTCATGCTGGCAGACTCATAAATCCAACATGTCCATGTTTGCATGATTTGATGTATTCTAAAACTATACTAAAATATTGACCATACATACACATAATATATGCAAGAGCATGCACATTTGTAGCTGCATAAAAAAAGTTGCATTTCCTGATTTTAGTTTCACAGCTACAAAAGTAAAATTATTAATACTGTATTAAAATATTTGTGTTTGGTTACAGCAATGCAAATACTGATGTCTATAAATACAGCTATACTTTTTATTTTCTTTAGTGCAGAGCAAACATAGAGTGGCAATTAAGTTCATATACATGTCTCAGCAGTGATAGAATGATCCTTCTGTTTCCAAAGAAACCCTCACATTTACTTTTTGACATCTTAAAAGTTATACTTAATACATGAAATCAGTTATCTTAGACAGCTCTTCATTAACTGTGGCTCTTCCCGCTCTGTTCGCCCTGCAGGCTCACTCCGCTCCCCTACCCTGCCCCCAATTCTCACCCGCCCCCCAGCACACCTACACTTACACCTAACAAACTCCACCTACCTACCCTACTATCCAATCACAGTCCTCTTCCAATTACCCCTCCCCCTATTCTCTAATCAAGAACACTCCACCTTTCTTTCCACTCCCACTACTAATCCTCCCACTACATTTTTCCAATATCCCTATACACTTATTCTTTCATTGTTCTTGCCTTCAATATCTAACTCTCTCCATTCACTTCTAAACCTTTCCCTTCTCAACTAGCATATCACTTATTCTCCTGATTACCGTACATTACCCTACCCTATCCTAACATGCCCATCCAACTCCCCTTAACTAGTCGACTCCCCAGCTCCATTTTCATCTTATTAATACCCCTGTATCTTGCTACTTCATACTCCCATAAAGCTCCTCTATTCCTCCCTCCTACTCAAACTATCCCTAACCCCCAACTGCAACCTCTCCAACTCTCTCACTTTCACTCCATATCCTCCTCCCTTATTCCACCCAACCTATTACATCTTTTTCATTCCAGACTATTCTCTACCTCAACTACAACTCACTCTCTGAATCTTCTGCTAAACCCTAACAAATACCTACTATACAAACCTTATAGACCAAAACTCATCACCTGTAATGTCCTAGCCTTATCGGGAGACATTCATCCTAACCCTGGCCCTTGCCTTAGCACAAACTACTCCATCCCTCCACCCTCTTCCTCACCTACAACAAATAACTCTCCCCACCCTTTCTCTCCTCCTCCCACTTCCCCCCTTAACACTCTGAAAATCTTCACTATTAATGCCCAGAGCCTTAACAACAAATGTCACCATGTACAAGCCTGGATTAATCACAATCAACCCGGCATCCTAGCCATCTCTGAAACTTGGCTAAAACCCCAT
Organism: Protopterus annectens; assembly: GCF_019279795.1. NCBI lineage: Eukaryota > Metazoa > Chordata > Ceratodontiformes > Protopteridae > Protopterus > Protopterus annectens. Next base: position 1,547,920,471 of record NC_056729.1, on the reverse strand, counting down.
ATCACTGACTCTGAAATATTACCTCCTGGTTACCACATCCTCAGAAGTGACCGATTAAACAAAAAAGGTGGAGGCTCTGCTCTAATTTACTCCACTCTTCTCTGTCTAATTCCTCTTCAAATCCCTACCCCTAATTTCAAAAATTCTGAAATCACAGCTGGCCTTCTCCGATTAAATAAACATAAGAATATCTGCTTCATTTCCTTATACATCTCCCCTGGCAATAATATCTCCACCCTTGAAGATATTCTATACTGGGCCTCAACTCAAATAAAATATGAAACCTATATTCTAGGCGATGTCAATACCGACTGGAATAAAATTAACACACCGTCCCCCTCACTTTCCATTAACCTTCTAAACTTCACCCAAGTAATCTCTTCTACCACTCATCCTAACAAAAATCCCCCCCAATGTCTATCTTAGATTGGATTCTAGTCTCCCATCCAAACAAAATCACTCTCGGTGGCACTATCCCTGACACCTTCAGTGACCATCTCCCTGCCTTCATCCTTCGATCAAGTAGCTCCATCCAACACCAACATCTCTACATTCAAACTCGTAACCTCAGTAACTTCAACCCCTTAATTTTCTCTAACATCTTGAAACAAATTAACTGGCATCCTCTAAATACCCTCCCACTTGACAATGCTGTTGAGCATTTTAACTCTATCTTCCTAGATACTCTTAACTCCCTAGCCCCCCTAAGAAATAAGCGTATCAAAATTAATTCCGCACCATGGCTGACCAAAGAAACTAACAAGTTATGCATCACAGAGACAAATCCTGGAAGCTCTACCAGAAAAATAAACTGTCCTCTACCTTACTCCTATATACCCAACTCCTCAACCAAGTAAAAAAACTTATTAACAAAGACAAAAAAAACCTACTATAATAAACTTCAGTCCAATAACGATAAAAACTCAAAACAATTCTGGAAATCAGTCGATTCTGTTAAATAAATTTGTTAGAGTCAGACTGTAAAAATCATTGAGTTATTCAAAAACAATGTCAATCAATAACAAACAATAATGCAGGAGAACTCGAATATCTCAAACTCTAATGTACATTAGGAGGCAAAAAACCATACACAAAGTTGTACAGAATTTTGACTAGTTTATTCACAGAGGGCACCATTTTTTATACATGTCATTATCAGTTTTGCCCACCTCACTGGCGTGGTCAGTGACAGGGTCTTTACATCATAGTAACTTATGAAAAGTGCTGACATTGTGTTTTCAAAAGTCTTTTCCCATGAGAATGTTACAGCCTTGCAAGCACCTGGTCAGTCACGATGACCTCCTGAGGATGTAGCCAATTCAAGGCTCTTAGATTAGTTCGAATACAATAGATGTATGTCTTCTTTAATGCCTCTCTTTGTCTTTCTTGTTCACCAGCTGGGCACTATCTCTGATAGTGCGCAAAACTATTCTTCTGGTGGAAGCAGGCAGAAGATACACATGCGAACAGATTTATTATTTTCTAACTTTGCAAAATAATCTTTACTTGAAAGACATGAGCCAGGCTGTGCTTGCACGCTGCCAAGGCCAAATTTCTGATAACACTGCAGCTTGTGCTTCAAGCAATAATATGCAAGTTTATTTCTACTATTATTCTAGCAAGACAGAATTAAATGCATTATATACTACTTTTCAAACTTTGTTCTCTATTATGGATTTAAGTACATTTATTCCTAACTAAAGCACACATTTCTCTATATATTTGACCACACAACTTATATGTGTTTGAATACACATTTTCCCAAGCAGCATACATTGTAAATATATTTTCTAAGCAGCATGTATAGATTTTTCTAACATTCTCCCTCCTGTTAATGCATTTTATTCTATTTGAAACATAAACAATATTATTTCATTCCTCAGCCTTTCCCTTTCAAGGGCTTTCAGCTAAGTAAGTCATTTGTTTTATATTTCAGATAGGCTTTCACTTGGTATCAACAAATTCAATTCCATATCTTGGTACATAGTTTCAGTCACTGATACATCAACTAAGTCTTTAACTAATTTTTTCACACAGGGTATCCCTTGCAGACACATGCTCCAATTATGAGCAGTACTACACAAATTGCAATCAGAATGTTCATAAGGACCGACCCCACCCCCAAACAGATTCTGGAAAAAGTTCGTCAGTGGGTTTGGGCCTGGTTCTGCCATTGCTGACACCTGCTGTATTACCTCCAGGTGATCATTGATTTCATGCTGGTTGTCTGGAATGTACGCACAGCATTCTTCTTTGATAAGCGCACGCACCACCTCTCGCCGCTAGGGTGAAGTCGAGAGCCATTCGGTTCTGTAATACAACTGTTCTCATTGCATTCATTTCATCAGTCATAAGTTCAAGAGCGGAAAAAGTCGCATTGCTCATTACTTCGAGGAGTTTTGACAATTTCCTCAGTTCCCAAATTGATTTGACTGCTCCGTAGGCTGGGAATATCCCAGCCCAGGATATAACACTGTCACTCAAGTCCATATGGGTCAACTTTTCTTTGTCCTTCACGGCCGAATGATCTTTCCAGCTTGCTTCAATCTTACCCACTGGATTAGTAGGTTTTCTGACTGTATTTTCGGCTTGCTGAGCTACATCTCTCACATTACGTATTTTACCCAGGGGCAATTCTGCAGTATGTCTTATGGCTGGAACCAGATAACCCAAAAAACAACTGCCGGACCAATTCTCAGGTAACCATTTATAGGCCTTTTTCCCACAAACAAAATAACAGTTTTCTACTTTTGTACTGATGCGGGTTAACCCTGAATGAAACATTTTCTTATCTATAACAGATAATTGTCTATATATTTCAGGAGTTTTTTGCACATTTCTCAATGTTGTTTTCATCAAGCTTAAGTATGAACCATAATTCGTGCTACAACTAATACCTTGATCTACAGGTTTTATATAACATTTGTAAGACACAGTTATGTTACAGTTACTCCAACCAACCTGGAGTGTATCATTTTTAACAAAACAAACAATACCTTTCTGAGTAACAGGCAAATATAATGCCACTTTGTCTTGTGATCTCACAGTGCCTGTATCAAATAATAGGTTTTCCCAAGTTTCATTTATCCCCAAGGGGACAGCAGACATCAAAAGTCCTCCATATGCTGTGGGTATTGCAGTACAAACCCAGCAATTTGAAACGTTCATAGTCTCTACATAGACTCGTTTCATAGCCAGGTATGTGTTAAAGTTTGGGTGCCAGTCTATAGCCAGTCCTTCATCACGTTTTATTAATTTCACTTCTGTAGTTATATGCAAGAAAAACCATAACAACAAAAGGTTACTACAAACATAGTTAATAAGTGTATGATCAGTAGGCCTGTGAACCAATGTCTCTGGGGTTGTTTCACATTTTTATTCATTCTGCCTCTGGCCATCCTGTTCCTGTGGTATGTCAAAACTAAATTTCTTAACAGGTTTGCAGTGTGTCAAATGAACCCAAGATGATCTCTCAGCAATTTTTACTGCAGTAGGTGTTGCCAATAGTACCTGGTACGGACCTTCCCACTTTGGACTCGCCCAGTTCTTTCTCTTTATGATTTTCAGCCAAATCCAGGACCCCGGGGTCAGCACGGCCTCTGGTTTTGCTTCTTGTTTATCTGAAAAGAGTTCAACTGCAAAACAGTCTTATTTGTTAACAATTTCTTCATATAACTAGCTAATGAGCCATCGGCCTCCAGCTCTGCAGGCATGAGGGCCTTCCATTGTGGCACACAATATGCCCTACCAAACACTATCTCAAAAGGGGTCAAGCCCTTTACATTTGGGACAGTTCTCATGCTCAGCAGTGCTAAAGGCAGACAGCAAATCCAAGTTTTCTGAGTCTCACTCATTAATTTTCTCAACTTGTTTTTCAAAATTCCATTGTACCTCTCCACCAGTCCTGCTGACTGAGGGTGATAAGCACAATGGTTCTTCAAAGAAATCCCAAAAAATCTCCCAAGCTGCTGAATTGTCTGGTTTACAAAATGTGTTCCATTGTCACTATAAATTCTTTCCGGTATGCCAAATCTAGGAATGATTTCTTTCACTAGGGCTTTTGCTACTGTTGCTGCATCCGGATTTCTAGTTGGAAAAGCTTCTACCCATTTTGAAAACATATCTATGATCACTAAACAGTATTTTTTCCCTTCACATTTATTCAGTTCTATGAAATCCATACAAATAGTATGGAACGGATAGGGTGGTGTTGGAAAGCTCCCTCGCTTCGGTTTAAATGCTCCTTGTGCATGATGCTTGCTACAAATATGACATGTTGCACAAAATTTTTGTGTATAATTCGTAAATCCGTATGTTTGGAATGTTTTGTTAACTAACTGTACCATCCCCCCTGTTGAGACATGGCTCTGCCCATGACTCAACAAAGCTGCATATCTAAATAAATTAGATGGCAATATGGGCTTTTTCTCTTTGGAGATGTACAGTCCCTCTTTAAGGATTGCTCCTCGTTTTATCCACTTTTGCTTTTCTGCTTTTGTAGCTAACGTCTGCATTGTTTTTAACATTTCTAAATCTAGAGTCTCAGAAGGTTGTAGTTCTTCATTTAAAAGCACAGTTTCTGGGTCTGAGGCAGCTTGCTTCGCAGCTGCATCAGCCCGAGCATTCCCTTTTGAAATTCTATCTTGTTGTTTGGTATGGGCTGCACATTTACAGATAGCTATTCTAGTGGGTAACTGAATAGAATCTAACAGGTTCAAAATCAATTGTGCATGATTAATCGGCTTGCCAGTAGATGTTATCATTCCCCTGTTTTTCCATTGTTGTGCAAAGACATGCACTGTAGAGAAAGCATACTGACTGTCAGTATATATGTTAACACATTTGTCTTTCGCTAGAGTGCAAGCACGTCCCAAAGCTATTAATTCTGCTGCTTGAGCTGACAGGTTATGTTGCAGGGGTTGTGCTTCTATGATTTCGTCATCAGTCACTACTGCATAACCCACTAGGTTTTCCGTAGGACCTCGTCTACAGGACCCATCCACAAAAATGTCACCTCTGCGTCAGCCAAAGGTACATCAGTAAGATCTTGTCTGGGTGTGGTTATTTGTTCCATTTCCTGTAGGCAGCTGTGTGGTGTGCCATCCACAGGAATCGGAAGTAATGTCGATGGATTTAATGTCGCAACGTTCAATTGTCATATGGGGTTGACTCAATAGTATGGTCATGCAAGAAAGATGTCTGGCAGGGGATAAAATGCTATTTTCCTTGCAGTAAAATTATTGCAACTGCATGAGGTACTCTCAACGTGAGAGGATGAAACAATACCACTGAGGCTGAAGCTTGCACTGCCATAGCTGCTGCGACTACTGCTTGTACGCAGGGTGGTAATGATCGTGCCACGGATCTAACTGTGATGAATAGTAAGCTATGGGCGTTGCTTGCCGCCATGTTGTTGCGTCAGTACTGACGTCATATATCCCTGCCTACAATCTACAGTCTGGAAAAATCTCTTATGGTAATTCGGAAGCCCTAAAACTAACGATGAGACTATTAGTTTTTTTAGTCTGCAAAAGGCTGCTTCTGCTTCCGGTGTCCAATGTAGTGTTTCTTGTGCTGCCATTGGTGTTTTAAATATTAAATCAGCCAATGGAGCCGTTTCTAAAGCATAATTCGGTATCCAACTTCGACAGGAATTAGTCGTTCCCAAAAAGGACATCATTTCCTTTTTGGTAGTTGGTCTTGGTGCTTGTAAAATTGCTGTTTTCCTATCTTCATCTAATGTTCTGCCTTCTTTGGATATCACATATCCTAGGTATTTAACCTGTTCTTTCCAAAGTTGCAATTTATGTTTATTCACTTTATGTCCTTGCTCAGCTAAGAATTTCAACAATGCTATTGTATCTTCCCTACACTGCTGCTGGGTAGGGGCTGCAAGCAGGATGTCATCTACATAAAGTAGTACTTGGCTGCCCCTGGTGGAGAAACCCGCCAGGTTGCTAGCCATCTCTTGTGCGAATATTGTTGGACTTTCACTATATCCCTGTGGTAGTCGGGTGTCGTATACCTTTTGCCCTGAAATGTAAATGCAAACCAATGCTGGCTGTCAGGGTGGATAGGTATTGAAAAACGCATTGCTAATATCTACCACGGTGAAATATTTTTGTTGCGCTTCAAATCATTTAACAAGGTATGTGGGTCTGGCACCGTAGGTGCCCTTGGTATTACCGCATCATTTACAGCCTGTAAATCTTGTACCATCCGCCATTCCCCGTTCGCTTTTTTTACAGGAAATAGAGGAGTATTACATGGTGAATCTAGGGATTCTACCAGTATCCCTTTCTTAAGTAATGCCATTATGATAGGTTTGATTCCCTGTTCCGCATCCTTGCTCAAAGGATATTGTCTTTTCCTTGGTCTAAAGGCCGATTTTGGTGTAATAACTACTGGCCCTGCTGTTCGAATCTCCTACATCTGATTTTCCTGTTGACCAAAGAACATTTGGTATTTCACTCAAAGCTTTTTCTTCTTCTTCTATCAAGAACGCCAGTCAGCTGTCTTCACTCTGTTGTAAGTGTACAGCTGGGCGTGCTTGCGTTAACCAATTCAGTTTTTGTTTCTGTACTCCTAAGTCCGATAACTCTAAGTCAGTTAGTTTCTCCCATTTTGTCACTTTGTCACCCAAGTCTACCCACCTAACATTCCTGTTTTTGGTTAGGCTAACATGTGGTAGTTTATTGGATTTGTACAATTCCAAGAACTCCTGAGGTAACGAACAACTCACTACACTGTTGCCCTCAGTGTCCCAGTATAGGGTCCGTAGTATTAGTCTATTTGCGGGATTCCTGAACAACTTTTGTTCGTATTCTTTATCAGGTCCTGATGTGCTACAATAATATAGGGTACAATGTAATAAATGTTGCTGGTCAACATCGAGGGGAAGCACCTTGCTGGTGGCTACATTCATCAGTTCCTTGGTCACTGCCCCTGGACCGGTTGTAACCAGGTCCTGGCTGTACCAATAATAAGCCTCACCCTCCGATCGTACTACAAAAGTATCAGTTTGCCTCTGTGCCTCCATACCGTTCATGGTAGGGACTACTGCTATGCCAAAAGTTGCATAAGATCTCTTCCTAATAAGTTCATAGGGCATTTGGCAGAAAGTACTATTTTACTTCTTTGGGTCATGCCGAGGCGGGTCAGTTATTGCTATATCATGGGAAAGTGGTTCCCTGTACAGCTGTCCGTTTGCTGCTTTCACTAATATGTAATCAGGTGACTCAGAATGTTCCGGTAACTTTGAAGGATGTATCAAAGTTCGTGATGCTCCTGAGTCACACAAAAATTTGACTTCTCTCCCTTCCACCAGAAGTGTAACTTCCGGTTTCGTGTCTGCTAAATAGAGCTCTAAGCTCAGTAATGCCAAATCCAAAACTTCACTTTCCCCAACTTCTACATCCGGTTGCATGTCATTTGTTTCTTCTAAGGTATTTACATCATTCCCCTGCTCATTAGTCTCTCCTGGTGACTGCTGAGCAGCATAACTGTCATATAGTCAATCCTCATCTTCCTTATTCTTTTTTTCCACAGGTGCCTTGCTCCTGCAATCCCTTGCCAAATGTCCCTTCTTACCGCAATTGAAGCACTCACCTCTTTTCTTCCTGTCCTCATAAATTTCTGAGTTTCTGTCAGAGCGTTTGTTACCCTGAGTATTTCTCTTACCCTTCTTGGCCGTTTGTACTACAAAAACTTCCGCACCGTCTTCAGCTGTGAAGACCTGCGTCTTCTTTTTCTTTTTACTGTTAAAATGTTTTTCGGCATGTCTAGCATACTCTAACAAGGCTTGAAGCCTACTTGTTCGGTGATCTATCATGTGCTTCGTGATGAAGCTATTGATAGGGGCAATACAACCTTTCAAAAATGCATTCTTCAATTGTTGTTCATATGAGCTATCATTCTTTTGATTTTCGGGAATAGGCATGCCACTATGGTTATTAAAACATTCTAACAATCTACCATAGTATGCATCTACTGTTTCATTGTCTTGTTGTACACATTGGTTAATGCAAGTCCAGTCTGCCCTAGGTTTCCATTTTTCAGTAATGCGGTCTGTAAGACCCTTCAATCTAGCATCTAATTCTGCGTCACTATGTGGGAGTGGCCTGTGTTGCGCGTCACGGGCATTCCAGGCGCCACAAATCATGTGCCAGTCCGGACCTAAAATTTGTCTAACTACTCTTTCTACCTCTTCCCCATTTAAGTGGTAACTCAGTCTCATGCCCTGTAAATCCTGTAGAAATTTCTCAAAGTTAATTTTTGGATGGGGAATTCCTTCTGTAGCTTTTCGGATGTCTTCCGGTGTCCATGGTCTATACACTAAGAGAGTTGAGGCCTGGCCCTCCTGTCCTGCCTGTGGGTTAGGTACTTCTATTAATGGACAGATTTCCTCACTCTCATCTAATAAACTTCCGCTTGGTTGAACATCTATAAGCGTTTGACGTGTTCGGGATCTAGTCGATAGGTTCTCTTACAAATGGTTGTCTTAATATCCCTGTTGTCTCTGGGTAGCGTGGGGGGTCCAGCCCGCCCTCCGCTTCATATTCTGAGTAAGGCATCGGTGGAGGTGGTAGGGAGGGACCGATGCTACTATTATGTTATTATCCTCTTTGTCTAAAAATAATGCCTTTGCATTTTATTTTTCTGTTCCTTCGGTTCACTTCCTCAATCCACCTATGTGCTTGAGGAACACCCAACTGTTGTTGTTTTTGCCTGACCTTCTGTCAGATTTTAACTGTTTCAAAAGTTTTACTAATGACATTTTATCTAATTTACCATCAAAGTCATACTTGTTAACCCATTTTGAAAAATATCTCACATTATCTGCTCTCTGTAATTGCATATATTTTGCATCTTCTGTTAGGGCGGTCACGTGACCCTTTAGTGCATTCATTTCCCATGTCTCTGAAAGAGAAAAAAGAAGAGAGAGAGAGAAAAAACAGAACTGTTACGTAACCCTTTCTCTTGTACCACGTGGTATCTTATTCCCCGTATTCACAGTAGTGTCTAGAATGACTGTTTACTTTGCTTTGTTTTATTTCCTGATCTATGACTCAAGATACAATACTTCGACTACCTCTCTCCCTGCTATCACAAACCTTAGCAATAGCACAGTGTAACCTGGTCCCCGATCTAAAACAAAAACAAAGAGAGGAATTCTGCTTACCCAAGCCTCCTGCTTATGTTTGATATGCTTTTAGGACCCAGTTTTCCGCTTTTCGGCCACAGATCAGACAAGTGGACAGCCTCTTTGGGCACGACAATTCAGTCGGAGGTCTTTCCTTCTTCTGCAGATTTCGTGCCACCTATATATTCTGACCTGCAGCTTACCAAGGGAATTCCGGCACGATTAGGACCAAAATGTTAAATAAATTTGTTAGAGTCAGACTGTAAAAATCATTGAGTTATTCAAAAACAATGTCAATCAATAACAAACAATAATGCAGGAGAACTCGAATATCTCAAACTCTAATGTACATTAGGAGGCAAAAAACCATACACAAAGTTGTACAGAATTTTGACTAGTTTATTCACAGAGGGCACCATTTTAATACATGTCATTATCAGTTTTGCCCACCTCACTGGCGTGGTCAGTGACAGGGTCTTTACATCATAGTAACTTATGAAAAAGTGCTGACATTGTGTTTTTCAAAAAGTCTTTTTCCCATGAGAATGTTACAGCCTTGCAAGCACCTGGTCAGTCACGATGACCTCCTGAGGATGTAGCCAATTCAAGGCTCTTAGATTAGTTCGAATACAATAGATGTATGTCTTCTTTAATGCCTCTCTTTGTCTTTCTTGTTCACCAGCTGGGCACTATCTCTGATAGTGCGCACAAGGCTATTCTTCTGGTGGAAGCAGGCAGAAGATACACATGCGAACAGATTTATTATTTTCTAACTTTGCAAAATAATCTTTACTTGAAAGACATGAGCCAGGCTGTGCTTGCACGCTGCCAAGGCCAAATTTCTGATAACACTGCAGCTTGTGCTTCAAGCAATAATATGCAAGTTTATTTCTACTATTATTCTAGCAAGACAGAATTAAATGCATTATATACTACTTTTCAAACTTTGTTCTCTATTATGGATTTAAGTACATTTATTCCTAACTAAAGCACACATTTCTCTATATATTTGACCACACAACTTATATGTGTTTGAATGTTTGAATACACATTTTCCCAAGCAGCATACATTGTAAATATATTTTCTAAGCAGCATGTATAGATTTTTCTAACAATTCCCTTCTTCATCTCGGATCTCAAAACAACCCTTGCCATGACCCTAATCTATCCGACAATGAACTGAGCTCCCACTTCAATACCTTCTTTACTGAAGCCATAGCTAAGCTAACCAAAACATTCCCTAACAACAACCCATCTAACTCCCTCTTTACTTCACCCAACAACCCAAACAACACTCTTCTTAATTTCCATCTCAAACCTGTTTCCACCACTTTTATAAAAAAGCTTCTCTCCAAGCTAAAGCCATGCTCTAATGCCCCTGATAACATTCCCTCTTCCTTCTTCAAACATGTAGCTGAAGGTATCACTCTCCCAATTAGTATTCTGATTAATAGATCCTTAAATGAGTCTTACGTACCAAAACTTTGGCATTCAGCCTACATTCTACCTCTTCACAAAAGAGGCAAAAACACCACTGTTTCTAACTTCCGCCCCATCGCCCTACTCTCTCCAATATCTAAAATTCTAGAAATAATGTGTCCACCACCAACTTTTACCCTATCTAATTCAAAATCACCTCCTAACACCCACCCAGCATGGCTTCCGCCCTGGCCACAGTACCATAACTGCCCTACTATCCTTCCTAGAAACTGTCAGTCTAGCATGAGACTCTGGACTCATTGTATCTATAGTTCTGTTAGATCTTTCAAAAGCCTTTGACACCATCTCCCACGCACACCTTCTTCATCATCTGGCTAATCTCAATCTCTCCCCAAATACTCTATCCTGGTTCTCCAGTTACCTATCTGATAGATCTCAAGCAGTCAAATGGAAGAACTCCTTCTCCTCCTTTTTGCCTACACCTACTGGCATTCCTCAGGGATCCATCCTTGGACCCATGCTTTTCAACATCTTCATAAATAACCTTCACACCTTCATCCCTGACACCACAGTCATCCAGTACGCTGATGACTCTACCTTGATCTGCTCTGCCCCAAACTTTCCTGAACTCCTGACCAAAACCCATTTAGCCTTTACCACTACAGAGAACTGGATGCACCAAAACCACCTTTCTCTCAACTCCAATAAATACAAAATACTATTTTTTCTCCCCTCCAAGGTTTCCTCTTTGGACAAAAACACTTTCAATGTTCAAAGCCAAACTAACACTGCCATTGAAGTGGTCCCCTCTGCAAAACTCCTTGGCATCACCATTGACGAAAACCTCAAATTTGATCTTCACATACAACAAAACATTAGGAAAACCCACCAAAAGCTAGGTATGCTATATAGGAACAACCACTTTCTTTCAAACTCCACTAGGCGTACCCTGGCAACCACCTACCTTTTACCTTCCCTTCTATATGGAGCCCCTCTTCTAACCAATGTGTCTGTTACCAACACCTCTAAGCTTGAAGCTTGCTATCATAAGATCTCTAAATTTGCCACCAAATCCAAAACATCAGCTCACCACTGCCTCAGCCTTCACTCTCTGAACTGGTTAGAACTCCCTAACCACCTAGACCATCTACAACTAACCACCGCTCACAAGCTAATATTCTCCCCTGATAAATGCCCAGCCTTAAAGGACATCCTTCCTCCATACATCCCTAACAGATCACTAAGATCTGAACACCAAAACCTAATCTCCATTCTTAAACCCAAATGACCTGCTGGCCAGCTTTTACTCTCCTTTTCTCTAGGTAAAAAATAGAACTCTCTGCCTCCTTCACTTAGGACTATACCCAACACTGAATCCTTCAAAACTCAACTTTTAAAAATGGAACTCTCTGCCTCCTTCACTTAGGACTATACCCAACACTGAATCCTTCAAAACTCAACTTTTTCTTCACCTGTCTTCCAAATGGAAATGCTCCTGCTTTCACCCCACTTAAATTCTAGGGACTCCCAACTAGGCTCCCCTTACCCCCACTCCACTATACTCTCATACTTGTTCTTATTTCTCAAAAGATCCAGAACTAGCAGACTTTAAATTGACTCCAAGCATATAAATATTATTTAAAAAAAAAAAAAAATCTGTTGTCAAGTTGTTAAACTGTCTTTTAATGTACTTTACACTCTGCATCTCTCGAATGTATGTACCCTACTCTTATTTCACATTGTAACCTTTATTTGTTTTTGCAACCTTTATTGTATGGTATTTCACTTTGCAACCTTTATTTGCATTTTTGTAACCTATATTGTATTATACTGTTCATGGAGCTTTTCTCCCCGGGCCTCCACTGAAAATGGGCACTTCTTGGCCCAGTGGACTTTCCCGGTAACCAAACTGAAAATAAATAAATAAATAAATAAATAAATAACCATCTTCTTTAAATGACATTAATAAGTTTATTAGTTAAATCATAATACTGAACATTCTGCGGCATGATGCAGTGACTTTCCTAAATCCCAGTGTCATAGCTAGCTCATCTAATGCCCTATGCAGTTCCTCAGAATGCCATCCTCTAAACCCAAAGCTGGGTACTTAAACAAGTCTCCTCTGTTTCTGTAACTGTCAAACTGCTTGCTACAACTGTACTATTCATATATGATATATGATGCTCTAATATCCTAGCCGGTTCATAAATGAATGTCAGTATAATATTTTACTCCATGCACACCTGCCAGTCATGTCACCTAACAGCTTATATCCAGGTTAGGTGCTCCCTTTGCCTCACTCAGGCTATGGGTGCGCTGTTACCTACATCCCACTGGTGTGATATTTATACATATATGCCAATATATACTTAAGCAACCTAATCTCCTTAAAATGCTAATTAACAAATACAATGTATTAAAACATTATCTATGTCTCATTATTTTGGAATTGCATTTACCATTATGACTTAAAAATAAGATAAACTTCATATTTATCAGAAAGGGAGTAATACACACTGGTACAGCAACTTCTACACTCAAGCAAATAGGCACTTCATGCCAAACCTGTAATCCTAAAATAACTAATTTCTTTGGCCAAAGCTCATCCAAGCAGTCACACCATTACCTCAACAGTATATTACAGTATAAACATTGTGGTAAACATTGTAATAACAATTAATACCATTGTTATTTTGTCAGTTTTAATGTTTACATCAGTTAAACCACACTGCTATGTATCTACCAAAGTTAAAAAAAATGACTGTCATTCAGTGTTTCTTTACTAGTAAAATCACTATTACACATATTCGATTTCCATCCCTCAGGCAGCCCACTATTACTAAGCCCCCATATGATCAATTGAACTTTAACCCAGTCTGCAGTAGTTTTGCATGCAAACCCACCTCAGATTTCAAGATAATGCTGTCAGTACCTCTACACTTATAGTTAGTAAGTCACACCCACTTCCTCTCCATCCAATCAATATATCCTTTCCACCCATACTTAATTACCCCTTCCTGTCCAACCCCTACATCTACTCCACCCCTCTCACTCCATCAACGCAATCACTTTTAATATAGCCATCCCTACACCTCCTTATCTTATATTTATCCTCAAATCTATTATATACACTATGCCTACCAAACCAGCCATGTTTCTAACTCTAATACTAAACTCTAATACTTACACTATCATACCTGACTTCTGTCTGCCAATCACACTCCCCCATTTCACTCAACTATCTTATCCTGTTTACAACACCCACACTCCTCCACCTGCATATCCCCTAGCCTCTACTCCCTCAATAACATAATGCTCTTCCACTATAAATTGATATCTTATCCCAAAAAGGCTACTCCAATCTATACTAGCCCCATCTTAATAAACCATACATCCTATAAACTAGATACTAAGCAACTTAAATGCCTCTTCTCCCATATTTGCCACATTATCTCTGTCCTTGTCTCTGGGGACATACACCCAAACCCTCGCCCCTCTCCCTCACAAGGCTCTTCCTCCTCATCTCACCCCCCCCCCACTCAACTGGTAAATCTCTCTATTTCACAGCATTAGATGCTCAGAGCATACGTAACAAAATCCCTAACCTCCACGCCTGGATACTCCACAACAAACCCAATATTCTTTCCATCTCTGAAACCTGTCTCAAATCACACATAAATGACTCAGAACTGATTCCACCCAACTATTGTATCATCAGAATTGATAGAACTCATAAAAAGGGGGGTGGTGTCACTCTCCTGTACTCCTCATCCCTCTTAGTTACCCGTTACTCCAAACCTATTCCTAAATTTGGTAATGCTGAATTAATCCCAGCCCTTCTTCATGTAAATAAACATAAATCAATCTGTATTGTCACTCTTTATATCCCTCCTGGTGACAATTTCCCAATCATCGAGAACATTCTGTCTTGGTTCTCTACCAATATCACTAATGAAAGTATAATCCTGAGGATGTTAACATTAACTGGGACACAATTCAATCCCAACTAACTCTCTAAATATAAATCTCTTTAACTTCACTCAGCTTATTAACTCCACAACCAGACCTTCCAAAAACTTCCTTTCTGGCAGCACTCTAGACTGGATACTAGTTTCCCTTCCCCACTACATCTTCAGTAGTGGTATGCTTCTAGACCCATAGGGGACCTCCTTCCCACTTTTGCACATCATCTTCCCCTCCTTTCTACCACTATCCCACACCTTTGCTCGGTACCTAAAAAACTTTAACCCCAATGCATTCTCAGATGCACTAAAAAGAACTAACTGAAACCCACTAAAAACTTCATCCCTGGAAAATGGTATTGCTTACTTCAATTCATAGGTTCATAGGTTCATAGGTAGGTACTAGGCTATCTGCCCGAGGGCATTTATAAGCCTAGCCAGAGTGTGTCAGCTTTCGCCACCCCATTGATTAATTAACTGAGCCTCTGTCAAGAAGAGCCAATGAAATGATCCCAGGGGTGTATTTCAACCTTCTTAAACTTGCTAGAAGCCTTTGCTCCCTGGAAAACTAAACGCATAAAAAGTAACTCTGTCCCTTGGCTAACTAAGAATACCTTAGCCACCATGCGACTCCGTGATAAAGCTTGGAAACACTACCATAAAACTAAAACTACTTCCCTTAATGAATACAAAACACTCCACAACAAAGTAAAAAAAAACTTATTATCTCAAACCGCAAAACCTATTTTTCCATTCTCCAAACAAATCACAATAATAGCCCTAAACAATTCTGGGATGGAATCTCCTCTCTCCTCAACCCAGGTAAAAAAGGAAACCCCTGCCCTGACCCAAATGCGTCTGACTTGGATTTAGTTAATCAATTCTACTCATTATTTGTTGACTCCATATCTAAACTCACATATTCTTTCACTTATAATCCTGTTTCCCCAAAACAACCTCCATACTTCCCCTCCTCCCCCCAGTACCTCTAGCTCCCAACCACCTCCCTTCTCCCTAAACCCTATCCCCATCTCTACCATAAAAAAACTTCTTCTAAAATTGATACAATGCTCCAATGCCCTAGATGAAATACCATCCTACTTCCTAAATATAGCCTCAGAAGCCATTGCCTTCCCCATCTGCATTCTAATAAATGGATCAGTTTCAGATCGCCATGTTCCCCAGCTCTGTAAAAAAGCCTATATTATTCCACTCCATAAGGGGGGCAACAATAATGACATCTCCAACTTCCGTCCCATCACTATCCTATCCCCTATTTCAAAACTTCTCGAAAAATGCATCCATCTACAACTTCTGCCCTATCTTATAAATAATAACCTTCTTACTCCCACCCAGCATGGATTCCAACACAGCCACAGCACCACCACCACTCTCCTCTCCTTCCTAGAAAACAATAAACAAAGCCAGAGACTCTGGTCATATTGTATCCACCCTTCTCTTAGACCTCTCTAAGGCCTTCAACACCATCTCTCACAATCTTCTCCTTACTAAACTCACTAAACTAAATCTATCCCACTCCTCTATTAACTGGTTCATCAGTTATCTATCAAATAGGCAAGAAGCAGTTAAGTGGATAAAAGCTACCTCACCATTCCTAAACACTCCCGCAGGTGTGCCCCAAACTCAATTCTAGGTCCCCTTTTATTTAATATTTTCATTAATGACTTCTACCATGCCATTCCTAATGCCAACGTCATCCAATACACAGATGACTTGACTATAATCTGCTCTGCTACCTCCATTTCCTCATTAACAAAATTAACCCAAGACGCTTTCTCCTCTACTGAACAATGGATGCTAGACAATCATCTACCACTGAATGCTACCAAGACAAAACTAATGATATTTTCCCCTTCTAAAAGCATTACCCTAGACAGAAACTCATTCTCTATCACCAGCCAAAATAACACTCCTCTTGAAACAGTCTCCTCATTGACGACCAAGTAAAGTTCAATACCCATCTACATGCAAACATAAAAAAACTCACAAGAAACTTGGCATGCTTTACCGCCACAACCATTTCATCTCTCCCTCCACCAGGCTTGTTCTTGCCAACACATACCTTATCCCTTCCTTCCTGTATGGGGCCTCTATCCTTACTAACCTGCAAACCTCTCTCAAATCAAAACGTTCCTCCTGTTACTATAAAATTTCAAAATTTGCATCTTGCCACAGATCAAATACCCATCACTGCATCTCCCTGCGCCAACTGAACTGGCTTGAGCTGTCCAATAATATTACCTGCATTCAACTCATCCAAGCATATAAACTTATTTTTAGTCCCTCTCTCTCTCTCTGCCCTTCCCTTGCCTCTACCTTCCAAATGCACCTTCCTAACAAATGCCTACGATCCAACTTCCAAAATCTAATAAAACTACATAAACCTGTCCGCCTTCCAGGGAAACATCTTTGATCGCTCTGCCTAGCATGTCACTGGAATTCTCTCCCACCTCTAATCCGTACCACAAACAGTCTCTCTATCTTCAAAACATCACTCTTACTTAATCTCACAATGGGGATGCTCTTGCTCCCATCCTTCATAACTTACTTGACTATACTTATCTCCATACCTAACATAACTGCTAATAGCCTCCTATAGCCTTGTAATTTCTGCAACAATTATTATCATTATCATAATTATCATACTTTAGTAGTAACTTAATTTGTTTGAAAAGATTTTTCATGCATTTGCCCCTCAAATGCCAGATTTACTACAACTGTTGCTAGCTTGCATTTTAATCTCATTTATTAATCTGTAAGTTTTGTAATTTTTGTAATTTTTGTAATTTGCAACATTTTTTTTCCTGGAGCTTTTCTCCCTAGGACTCCATTGAAAACAGGCTCCATGTGGCCCAATGGACCATCCTGGTAAATAAACTGCAAATAAATAAAATAAACTGCAGTTATTTACTTTCTCTTAATCTAAGATTTCTCATAAAGTCATCAATTTTCTCTTAACGCCTTATATACATTTCCCATCTTTCATTATCAACAGGAATAATACCCCATATAGTCTTCTCTATCCCCCAAAGTCACCCATGCCACTGTTCCTGAGCAATCCTGTCTCATAGCCTTCTTATCACCCATAACAAGACTCTTTGAAAAATTCTTATAGAAACCATCATATATTCACATCTAGGAAGACAGACACATACTCTCTCCTAAGTGACATGGCTATCAATCGGTATTTAATATCTCTGCAGCACTGTAGCAGATCACAGACACATTTTTTTCGAACGTGGACAATGCTTTTGCACTCAGGCATCTTTTGTAGTTCTAAAAATGTATTTGTCTCTGTAGACAACTGACTCTTTACTAAACACCTGTGAATCAAAGAGGTCTCAAAGAATTTCTTATAGTTCATTAGTAAGCTAACCGCCCTTGCAAACCATTTTAAGCCTAGCCAATTATCTCTTGTGAGGCTCAAACCCAGCATCTTGTGTTTGTAAGGCAAACACCTTAGCCATTAAGCCACCAGTCTTCGCCTGGATTGTTGACTATCTTTCTAACATATCTTTCCAAGTGAAACATAATTCATTCGCCTTGTTATCCTAAATTACGTGTTTTTTTGTCATATTTTATTTATCTAAATAACATATAAACAACACACTTTACAGGCATCAACTACAAAAAATATCCACCTGATGTCATTTGTCAGGATACTAATACAATCTTAATTTCAGTATTAAGTTACAGGTTGTACTAGACTCCCTGAAGCAAGCATGACTGTCTGTGAATGCCAAGGGCAAGCTAGGCATTACAGAGGTTAATTACCTTGGCTATATCATAGGGAGAGGAACTGTTAAATCTCCAAAAGAAAAGAAAGAATTGGTAGCAAATTGGCCTATTCCAGAAGTTTGCACCCCCTTTTTACAGCAATCACATGCCTCCTCACAAACTTGACCAGGGGAAATATGCTCCTCTAGATAAATTGAACAGGCCAAGCCAACACTGTTTTTAGACAGTTAAAAGAAACATTATGTTGAAAGCATCCCCGATTAAAAAAAAAAGAAAATCTATAATCTATACAGCTGCAACATAATTGCCCTGACTTGACCCTGACTAACTATTCCATACATTACCTATTACCCATTCCCCTTCTAGTATCCAAGTACATAGTACCATAATCCCACATCTCTCTATCCCAACCACATTTACTATTATTGTATTCTTTCTATCTACTTATGTTCAACAGCAGCCCAATGTGCCATGAAAGTGCTGCCGGAGTAGTGATTATACAGAATTATTTGCATTTTCATTTCTGAGGAAACCGCAAGCTCAGGCAGCGGAAAAATGACAATTTGAGTCATAAATCATCTTTTTTCTTTCTCCCCAAGCTTGCAGTTACCGTGGAAATGCCTGTGCGAGAGTTTCTAAGCAATACAGATCAATGTCTTTCATCAAGAGCATTGAATAAAGCCAAACATAACAGCAGAATGAAGGCTAAAACTAGGGATGATCTTTAACCACTATTGCTTATTCATTTACGTTTTTAACAGAACATGTTTTACATCAACATGCATTTTCTGAACAATAAAAGTCTGCAACTTTAATGTCTGGCATTAGTGCTTGATTGTAATATTACCTTTACATTGTAATGTCTGGCATTAGTGATTGATTGTAATATTGCCTTTGCATTGTAATGTCTGGCATTATTGATTAATTGTAATAGTACCTCTGAATTGTAATGTCTGGCATTAGTGATTAATTGTAATATTACCTTTGAATTGTAATGTCTAGCATTAGTGATTGATTGTAATATTACCTCTAGATTGTAGTATCTGGCATTAGTGATTACCTGTGATTCTCTGCATACCTCTCAACTTTTGCTTAGGAAATCTGGACAAAGCCAAAAATGATGGGGGGATAAAGGGCCACAATCAGGAACATATTCTTAATATTATTCCCATAAACTTAGAAAGCAGCTAGAATAATGGGTTTTGCACTAGCATTCATTTCTGAAGGATAAAACATCTCAGACTCAAATGTTAATTATTTACTGAGCACAGTCCTCAGTGGTTTGCCAGATTTTGTGAAGAACAAACCTAAAACATGAGACAATAAACTGGACATTCTCTGAAAGTTTGGAGAGTTGATAGGCATGATCCTGAGTGATTTACCAGAAAAACAAATACTTTGTGAGGGACAGCATATTCTACAAAATTCTGGACAGTTTTGTTTATTGATTGATTGCTGTTTGTTTACCAGATAAATGAGTTGTTCTATAGACTCCTTTCAGACACAAGCCAGAATCAATAGCAGTAAAGACAACACTTTACAAAAAGTAAAATAAGGCATTAAATTCATGCACATACTTTGTACAGTTCAGCCATATGTTCTACAAGTAAAGTTTAATTTGTGTAAGTTGGTGCAGGCTTGCATGTTTTTGCCTTTTAGCCACTGATTACCAGGACAGGCTTTCGCTCTCTTGTCTAATAGCCTGCTTTAGGAAGAATTTTCCACAGAGGTACATTTCACTGGAGCTAGATTGACTTATAATGTAGCAATCCTTTTACTGTATTTAATTATTCATTCATTCTCTTACACCCACCTCATGCTCTTCAGGATCATTATGAGTGCAGGCAAAGGTGCTCTGACAGCAATGAGAATGGCCATAAAAACAGTTTAGATTCACAGATATTCTGAGACCGTCTAATCTTATGAGCACTCATGCCTTGCCAGTACCCTCCCTCAGGCAGCACTTCCTTTTCCCAGGAGGGCCAGTACAACCCAGAGTGAATCTCTGGATATCCATACAGTCACTAGTTTATGTTTAAAGTAAGATAGTGAATCACACTGCTTAACATGTTGGGGAGGTTTATTCCAAAGGACTGGGAGGTGCTGACTTATAAGCCCGCCTCTCCACTGTGCTGTATTTATCTGTTGAAGATTTAGGTCACTGGTTCAAATATTGGGGAAGATATTAGACTTGGGAAAAAATAGGAGGTCCAGGAAAAACTATGTCTCCAATGGTGCAGTAAGCAAGACAGACCTCACCTCAAATATCTGTAAGACATCAAATAAAGGGAGAGCGTTTGCAGCCTGTCTTGGTAGCTCAGAGACTTTAGGTCTGTTATTGTATTGATTAGGGGCCTTTTCTAAAGTCTGACTGAAGTGTTTAACAGTCTGAATGATGTGCTTAACAGCTTCCCATCACTTTTCTATGGTGGTTGTTCTGTGTGTGACAACAGTAAGCATGTAACAGCACTAAAGCAGTTTTTCTCTAACTTTTGAACATACAGCTAATGGATCTCATACCATGTCAGTGGAACTTCAGCTTCATTTGTATTTTTCTATGAAATTTCTGTGCAGTCCTTCTAACTGTAACTCATATTTACACTATATACATCTCGTGACATGGATATGCTTATGTTATCATAGTATAGAGGTAAGTAAATGCCCTTTTAGATTACTAAATGTCCCTTTTGCCTTCCACCACAGCAGACTTTAGCAGCTTCCAGCACCCCATCTGCTTAGCACAAAATTCTACTTTTGTCTTTCTTCTTCTTCTTCTTTACTGACAACCAACTGTACTCTTTACTCTACTCTCTTCATATATAACACAAACATTCTGCTTATTTATTATACATCTCTTCTGTTGCATGTCAGAACTTACATTTCTAATTTCCCCCTCCATCAATCCATAATTGATAATTACTTGATATATGTGACAATGATATTTATAACTATAACTGTGCATTACAATAGTATGTTTTAGTGTGTCTGCATTTAATAATGTATATGTAAATATGAAATTATTTCCAGTAACTGTAACAGTGTTTTTCTATGTACTGTTTCTATGTTCTGGGACCTTTTCTCTCCAGGTTTCTGCTGAGAAGGGGTAATGCTTTTTGCCCAAACGGACTAACCCAGTGAAGAAATGTCAATAAATAAATATAAATAAATCTGTTAGGGCAAGAATTAAGTCTATTAATGGACCATGACCTCCAGTGTGGTTATAACAACAACATTATGGGAATCCAAAGTTCTGTTGGTGAGTATAGCTCTGCAGCCATTTAACTTCAAGATTCTGTACAGGATAGTCTTGACTTATCACACTGTGTATGGCCTGCCCTAGGCATACTGCCCATCCAGTGGCCATGAAGCCAACTATTTTAATGTGTCTGGTCAATTTTAGCATAGTATTGTGGTTTTCATCATGCGTAATAGTGCAAGTGACCTAATGATGTATAAATAATTGCGCAGATAATGTTTACAGTGGTGTTATAAAGAATCCATTTTAAATGGAGTGAAGATTCTTTAAATGAAGTAAGTATTTCTGTTGATCTATTTTTTTCATATATAAAGATACCTGTTAGGGATTCCTTTTAAACAAACTTTTTGCAACTTGCCAAAGATCTAATACAGTTCAAAAGCCTCATTCCTTAAGAATTCAGTGGTCAACATCACTGTACACATGAAGGGGTTCTATAATTACTTCAATGCCTGCATTGAGATATTGGTCCTAATCCATCCCAAACATAAAGCCCACTTTAGCAACAAACCTTTCTGGATGCCCCATTGGTGTAAACAAACAATAAAATGAATAAAAAAACTCACTCTGAGGTACAAACTCAAAATCTCCCACTCTAAAACTGAACTCAAGAAACCAAATAAAAATCTCAGAAATAAAATCAAATCTCCCAAGGTTAAGCATGAAATTAAAATTGCCACCACTACCATAGTTAGTAATAACTCCTTCTTCAAGCTTTTTTAGGAAACAAAGGAAAATTCCCAGTATTGTTGTTGTGTCTTTTTGGCTTTTCCTGGTTAGGGGTCGCCAAAGCGGAACTCCGGTCCGCTAATGATTGGCAGTAGATTTTTACGTGCCGAGTTGCCGGCCCTGACGCACAACCTTCAACGAAGGTGCACCCATTCACACATGTCTCCACACAGAAGACACTCTAGCTGAGAATCGAACAGGACGTCTTACTGTGAGGCGACAACGCTACCGCAGCACCACCACCACAGTGAAAATTCCCAGTATTGTAATGAGCTGATAAATAACAATGTCATATACTGAAATCCTGAGGATATAGCAAAAGTAAGACTAGCTCAATATCTCCTCCATCACCCCCAGTGTTCCCCAACATGATGAACTATCTATCCCCTATGATAATGTTCAAGTATTAAAGTCTCTTTTGGAGGTAAAAAAATGCACCATCTCCAAGGGGCCTGACCATATGCTCGGGTGTTTTCATGCCAGCATGAAACACTGTCCAACAGACCAGCTCCTAAATAAGGTTGACCTTACCCATGCCAAAGGCAAAATTCCACTTCCTGCAGTATACTCAAGTCCCAACAGTCCAAACTGAATTCAGGAAAGTAAACAAAGAATTTAGAAAAAAAAATGAAATCTTCCAAGACTAAACATGAACTGAAAATTGCCACCACTTGTAAGGTCAACAGTTAGGAAAATGCCCCATATTGCATACAGATGGTAAATAAGACTATCATACACACAAATTCTGACCACAAAGCAAATGTAATACAGGGTATATTTACCTCAATATGTACCCTGGTCAGCCAACAGTGTCCTCCATTATGATAAACTTTGTATCCTTCCATGATAACCTTCAAGCAAGATTTTAAAGTATCTCTTGGAGTTAAAGAAAAAAATAAACACTAGCTGCAGGTTGAAACACTGGCCCACAGACATACTGCTAAATATGTTTAGCCTCAGTTTCTCAAATTGCTTCATGCTAGAGCCATGTTAAAGAGGTGTAGTCAACTCTCAGGGTGGCTCTTCCACTGATCATAGTAGACATAGACCTATAAGCATTGCTTGTATTGTGCCTAGATACAACCCAAACTGTGTGCATGGAGTGTAGCTCCTGCTTGTGTAACTTGGTAGACTTCTTTATAAGTCACTAGGGCTGTGGAGAAGGGCAGATCATTTCCTACAGTATACTGCTATCTGGTGAAGGCCTTCAGGACTATTTTGTACTTTGCATGATTAACAATTAACAAGATGAAAGCACTTATGTGTTGGTGGATTTAAAATAAACTTGAAAGAGGTTATCCTACTTGCAGTCTGGAATCACGTTTTACTTTATTCAGTTGTTTGTGACTACTTTTGATTGATTTTGTTCCTTTGGATTGGTTCCAGTTATTGCCTGGAGGATCGTTGTGGAATTTATTGAATTTTGGTGCTACCTACTATGGAAGGTTCCCCTGGTGACTCTACTATTATCGGACAAGATATTATGTTTAGTCCTAATAGTTTTATTAGGACACAGCAAGAGGTCACAAAAGTACGTGAGGAATTAGCTATCTTAAGAGGTGACCTGACTAGGTTTATCGACTTGTTTAGTCAAGCTGAGCCAGCAGATGGAGCTAATTCCATTCACAATTGTTCTGTACGTGGTTCGGTGCATTTTTTAACGTCATCTCCACGCTCAAGAGTTGTGAGTTATGGTGGTAGCAAGATGAACGTTAGGGAAAGCGAGTCAAACGAACGAAGTAATGGAAGTAAAGATGGAGGGGTTCCCTTATCACCACTGAACCGATTTGATGTACAGGTTCATGCAATGGAACGACAGGACCGGGTGGCACAACAGAAGAACTTTAAATCTAAAGGTACTGTCAATAATGCCACCAAATGTGCTAAAGACACAGTGCCCAGCCTTAATGGTACAGTGTCAGCGGCACGTACTATTGAGAATAATAAATTTTGAATTTAATACATCTCTTTCTGCTAAACATTTACAAAGTAATATGATTGGACATGATTTAAATGAAACAAAATCTCCTACGTTAAAAGACTTAATTACTTTATTCGAAAAAAAGCTGTTCAAATATAAATGTTTACAAATTGACAATAGATATTTGCATTGTTGTGTTATTCACAAAATAGTTCCTCAGGGACTTAGAATTTTTAAATATCCTTTTGGAGTTTTATACTCTGATGTTATTTTAAAAGATTTTCATGATTTTTTTGATGAGTGTGGATTTGGCCTGATTTTAAAATTGATTAAGTATAATGAAATGCAGTTGAATAGTTTGTTAGTTGATTTAAACAAACTAAATGATGATATCCTTAAAGATTTGCTGTTCGATGAATACAAATACCTGTACAATAGGGTTTTGAAATAAACAGATGATAGGATCAACAAGGTTTTTGCTAGGAAGCAGAAAAAGTTTATGAGGGACAAAGAACAATATACCAAAGACAAAATGTATCCTGGACCTTTTAATAATCTCAAAAATAGGAATAAAACACAGGAATTGGTTCATCCTATGCAATTTGATTTAGCTGAATCTAATGATGTACAACAAACTAACTTCCATGGTAGAAATAATCATGGTTGTAGTGCTTCTAATAGAGTTTTAGATGAATTAGATTCTTTTTCTGAACCACATGACCATTTTTTAGGCCCCAGGAGGTCAGAACGTCTGGCAAACAAAGGCAGACTTCCATCCGACCTGGGTTATCCAACAAGTTTATATGGGAACAATTTTGGATGGAAAAGTGTGGGGAAGAAGGGCAGATAAATATTATTCAACATGCCGATGGTATAGTTTCTGAGTATAAAGGTTTTAAAATTTGTAATTATACATCTATTGTCTTGGAAAAGAACCAGTTTGATTTATTTTCAAAAGGTTTTAAGTTTGTCAAATCACAGTATGGTGACTTGGCACACATTTTAGTAGATTTTAAATTATACCTCAGAAAATTAAACCTTGGTTTGATTCATAAAAAAACTTTGGGAGACAATTCTTTTACCAACAGAGGTTTAGTAAGGTATAGCACATACAACCCACCCCTGCATCCAGCACTTATTACTTTTGAGAATATTGTTACGAATGAAATTTACGACACCTACATAAAGAATAAAAGAAAAATGGAAAATCACAACTTGAGTAAGGAAGAAGAGAAGTTACTTCTTGAATTAAAAACACAGAAGGATATTAGGATTATGAAACCGGATAAGGGCGGTGGTGTTGTATTATTTGATAATGAAAATACATATACTTTAGTTTCATACAATGAGATACAAATTGCATATAGAAGAATCGATTCTCTTTTAGAAGAATATATTTTGGAAAATAGAGTTGACAAACCAACATATAATTTCTTGAGACAAGTACACCCTATCATCCCTCAGTTTTTTGGGGTACCTAAGGTTCATAAGTCTATATCTGAGTCCCTGTTTAGACCTATTGTATCAGCCAGTAATTCTAAAACACACCCACTAGCAGTGTATATAGATAGCCTTACT
This sequence comes from Protopterus annectens, assembly GCF_019279795.1. Lineage (NCBI taxonomy): Eukaryota > Metazoa > Chordata > Ceratodontiformes > Protopteridae > Protopterus > Protopterus annectens. The sequence goes on along the minus strand of NC_056729.1, from coordinate 1,547,894,684 downwards.
AAAAATATTGTAACCAGGATGGAACATTTAATTAAAGATTCTTGGGATTTTCTTAGTAAATTAAATAAAGAATTGTGGTCAGAAAACTGTGTATTTATAACAATTGATGTTAAGAATTTATTTACCTGTATACCACGTGTTGAGGGACAGGAATGTTTTGAGGGCAGTATCCATAAGCATTTGGATTTACCTTACGATCAGAAGTTATTAATTCTGGAACTAATGGAAGTGGTTTTGGACAACAATTATATAGGCTTCCAGGGGGAATATTACCAACAAACCAGCAGTGTAGCTATGGGGGCAGCTTGTGCCCCAATTTTTGCTAATTTAGTGATGATAGAATGGGAGGAAAGGTTTGTGTTAAAAAGTATTTACAAGAAATATATGAAGTGCTATCTGAGATTTTTGAACGATATTTTTGTTATCTGGGATGGTACTAAGGAAAACATAACGGATTTCATTGATTATTTGAATAATACTACCAATTTTCTTTCCTTCACATATGCTGTTGATGATCGTAGTATTAACTATCTGGACATCACTATTTGTAAGACACAGCTTGGTTTTAAGTCCAGAATTTTTCGTAAGGCCACATGGTGTAATAGTTATTTGCACCACAATAGTTCCCACCCTTTCCACCAAAAAAGGAGTTTGATTAAGGGTCAGGCTGTCAGGCTGGCTAGGATGACTTCTGACTTCTCTGATTTATTTGAAGAATTTATTTTTCTTGGTAAAAAGTTTATTGAGAGAGGATACCCAAGAGAATTGGTTGGTAAAATACTGGAGGAAGAGTACAATGGTTGGGGGACCAAATACAAAGCTTTACTAGGTCAACCCTTTAATAATGTGTATCTGACAAAGCAACAAAAAATTATCAGGGGGCATGTGTTACTGAATTTAACATGTTTTCTGACTTCTTTACACAAATAGTGGAAGCTAATTGGTGTATATTGAAAACTAACAAGGAATTATATGAAGTGGTAGGAAATAGACCACGTTTTATTTATAGGACAGGAATGAGTTTTAAAAGATTGTTTGAAAGGGCTAATAATAAGGAGAACAGCAAAAATGCAACTAGCTCATGTGGTAGGTGTGGACAATGTTCACACATCTACAAGGAAGAGTCCATAAAATTGAACAATGGCCTGGGCAGTGTGGTTAAATTTTGTAAAGGAAATTGTTATAGCAGAATGTTGGTATATATGGCCATCTGCACACACTGTTCATCATTTTATATTGGGAAAACTGAAAGGACACTAAAAGATAGAATATATGAACATCTTAATGATATTAGGATTAAGAAAGATACTAGTGCCCTATACAAACACTCGGTTTCCTGTGCATCTTTTAGTAGTTTCAAATTTGGAATTATCGATTTGGTTAAAAATAATAATGGGGGTGATATAAAGAATTTATTATTGAATAGGGAATTAAGATGGCAACTGAGACTCAAGGCCAAATACCCCCCAGGCCTTAATGAATATATTAGCATTAAGGCTACACTTACTGAAAAGGCAGCAAAAGTTTGAATTATTAGGTACAACATGCTTTGTATATTTAATTTTTCCTTGGTGACAATGGTATCATTCTATAATAGATTTATTGTACATTTGTTTACTTTTATATTAATGTAGGGAAATACCTTATTCATCTTTGTATTTTAATATACCTTTGTACAATGGCTTTATGGCATAAAATAACACTATATGCTCTTTTTTAAATCAGTTGGTACTGCTGCTTTAAATGTCTAATTGGTTAGCTAATTAAGGTTATTATGACATTTTATATAGTAGGTGTAGCACTGGTATTGTTTTATCTGATGAAGTCTCATTTTGAGATGAAAGCGCTTATGTGTTGGTGGATTTAAAATAAACTTGAAAGAGGTTATCCTACTTGCAGTCTGGAATCGCTTTTTACTTTATTCAGGCTTCTTTATAAGTCACTAGGGCTGTGGAGAAGGGCAAATCATTTCCTACAGTATACTGCTATCTGGTGAAGGCCTTCAGGACTATTTTGTACTTTGCATGATTAACAAACTAAACTAAGTGTTAAAGCAAAAGTTAACTACTGGATAACAAACTGGCTCACAAGAAGTATGACTGGAGACAATCTTCCCACCAAAAAGTCATCACCAGTGGTGCCTCACAGGGCTCTGTTCTGGGATTGCACTTATTAATTTGGCATAACTTTCTCTGATGTTCCAGTTGATGCCAAGAGTCTCTGATGAATCATCTGCAAATTTGAAGTTTCATAAATTCCCCAGATGACTACCAGATCATTCAGAGGGTCTGTCTAGTACAAACACATAGTGCAAAGACAATTGTACAAAGAAAATTGCATGAGTATTAATGTTAAAATGTGCAGTGTGATGTTCTTTGAAAACGTGCATTTCTACTATGTATCACATATATTGCACCCCTCTCAAAAATGACAGTAATTAGAAACTGAAGCATCTTCACCAACAATGAGTTTTCATTTAACCACCATGTCATCACTGTCTTTAGAATATCCGTGCACCTAGGCCATCTGATTATCAAGGGTATATTCTCTAGATCCAGAGATGTTATAATCCCACTTTGCTCCTCCCTTATTAGGCCTATAATTGAATATAATGTCCCTTTTAAAATATATCTGATCAAACCTATGATCCAAATGGAAAGACCCCAACATTTTCTCTTTAAAAGTATAAATTAAAATAACATAAAGGAAGCACCTATGCTCTATGACCTGTGCAGAATGCCTCAAAATCCTTTCTCATTTTTTTTAGCCTCATTCAGACTACTGCTGAATGACCGTTGCCTTTCCTACAAGGCATGTAATGACTCTCTTCTATTTAATCTTCTACACATTCACAAAACATGCAACACTGCAAACACATATACTAGTGACCTCAACGTCCATTGCAATATAAACAGAACCTGTTAGTGGAATGAGTAAGCTCTCCCAAAGAATGGCCCTATCTTGGAATAGAATCCCCATCCATACAAATCAAAGTAGCTTCTTAACACTCTTCAAATACAACCTGACTAAATAAATGAGGAATCACACATATACCCCCCTGGGCTGACCACCCAGCCTTTATCAAAAGGGTAACATAACTGGTATTGCTTGGCTAGAGTTCAATATTCTACTTAGATAAACTACATAGAAAATACCTATAATCCTGGTGCCCAGAGCAGTAAGAAAGAGAGACAAGCACAGTGAAGTAAGAAGGGATTATAGAGGAAGTGAGAATTTTTTCCTTCCAAGAGAATCCATAGAACTGCCAACAGAGACTATTTCTCATTAGTATGTGACTTAGTTAAAGGTACTGTGCATTTAGTTAAACCACAAGGCTTTATTTTTGCTTGGAACTTGCCTTATTTTCATTTATATATAATAAGCAAACCATGTGTCTCATTTTGAGCATTACAGGGAAATAACAGTCCACTTGCTGTGGGTAGAGGACCTTCTTATACCTAGACGATCTGTTATTTCTCTGTAATGCACACCATAGAGGCCATTATTAAGTTTAAAAAATGGCCTGTTAAATTGTTTTGTATTTATTTTATTATTAATACATACATTTTTTATATTTTTGATGTAAAACAGTTAAACCGCCTACTATTACAACGTTGGTGGATGATATCTAATTGTTATTAAAGAAGTAAAGTTATGAAAATATTTAATCATGTCAACACACACATACAACTAGCAGCCAGTTTATTGAGTGTCTTGGACTTCATATGGTTTATTCTGCTAAATAAATGAAGAAATACATGAAAAATATCAAATGTAAGATATTTTAGGTAATTGTGGGCAGACACACACACATAGTGCAGAGCATTACAACTACCCACGTAGTGCACACAGGATTACATAATGTTTGACTGTGTTAAATTAATGAATACATTTATTTATTTATTTATTATTTGTTCCAGTTTGATAACTGGGGAGGTCCACTGGGCTCGGGGAGCCCGTTTGCAGTGAAGGCCCAGGGAGAAAAGCTCCAACAATACATAGTTACATGAATAATTACTAAGAAACTTTGCATTACTGACAAATAAACAGGTAGCAGTCATAAAGAAACAAACAATTACAATTTTGTTTAAGTGTAAAAGACAGGCAAATGGCCTTGAGGCTAGATTTTACAGTATAGTTATTTATACATAATACAAACGAGCAAGGTTAGCTAGGTGAGAGGTTAGCCAGGAGTAAAAGTGGAGGAGACCTTGAGAGGTATAGGGTGAAGAGTACAGTTGCATTTCCTGTTTGAGTAAAGGTGAGAATGAAGAAGAGTTTTAAAGTTTTCGAGGTTATCGCAGGTCCTAAGAGTGGAGGGAAGAGCATTCCATTTTTTGGCTAAGGTGAAGGAAAGCAGAAGTTGACCAGCTGGGCGTGTGGGTTTGTGGATGGTGATTAGATTTTGGTGGATAGATCTAAGTGTTCTATGGGGAGTATATGGTTGTAGGATATTGGATAGTGCAGGGCACTTGCTAGGTTGGAATAGTAGTCTATAGACAGTCATGATTTGGCGAAAGTCAAGTTGGTTATGGAGTTCAAGCCAGTTTAATGAGTGAAGGGAGGAACAGTGATGAGAGGAAGATTTGGCTTTGGCAGCAAATCTGGAGATTTTATTGTAACATATTTCTAGTTTGGAGAATAGTGAGGAGGATAAATTAGTAAGCAGAGGGGCGCCATACAGTAGAATGGGAAGGATATAAGTAGTGGCGAGAGTTAGTCTGGTAGCAGGAGAGAGGAAGTGCTTGTTTCTATAAAGTAGGCCGAGTTTTATGTGGGTTCTCTTTATGTTTAGCTGGACGTGAGTATTCAATTTTTGGTGTTCATCAACGGTTACACCAAGAAGTTTGGTGGAGGGAACGACCTCTAAAATGGAGTTGTTATGGCTGATTATTTGGAATAAGTTTCTATCAATAGGGGAGGACATAGAAGGAGAGAATAGAAGGATTTTAGTTTTGTTAGCATTTAATGAGAGGTGATTTTGGAGCATCCAGTTTTTGGTAACTGAGAAGGCTGTTTCTGTCAGTAGTTGGAGATCTGTTAAGTTGGAGGCACAGCAGATCAAAGTAGAATCATCAGCATATTGAACAATTTTAGTATTGGGTATGGCCATGTAAAAGTCATTAATAAAGATGTTGAATAGAATTGGGCCAAGTATGGATCCTTGGGGTACTCCAGTGGGGGTAGGACATAAGGTGGAGGTGCCCTGGCCCCATTTGACAGCCTGGGACCTGTCGGAAGGATAGCTGGAGAATCAGGAGATAGTTTTGTGGGAGAGATTGAGATTAGACAGATGATTTAGAAGGTGGGTGTGGGAGATGGTATCAAAAGCTTTAGATAAGTCCAGCAGAACTGAGGATACTAAATTACTAGAGTCACGGGTTAAATTGACAATATGTAAGAAGGAGAGAAGGGCGGTGTTGGTACTATGTCCTGGGTGGAAGCCGTATTGGGTAGAAGAGAGTAGCTGGTGTTTGGTAAGGAATGGCAAGAGCTGAAGGTGGATGCATTTTTCAAGGAGTTTAGAGAGAGGGGAAAGGATGGCTATGGGGTGGAAATTAGATATGTTACAGTTTTGCCACCCTTGTGAAGTGGAAGAATATATGCAGAGCGCCATAGTTGGGTACATAGGATTCAAGTAGGGATCTATTGATCAGGATGCTAATAGGGAGAGCAATACCATCAGAGGCTATTTTTAAGAAGGAGGAGGGAATGTTGGCGGGGGCATTGGAGCAAGGCTTTAGTTTAGAGTGTAGTTTCTTTATTTGGTAGGTGGAGATGGGTTTGAGTTCAAAAGTAGGGGGGGAGAGGAGGGAGAGGATGTTTGGTTGGGGTGGGGTTGAGGATTGTTGTTGGTAAAGGTCTTGGTTAGCTCAGCAATAGAAGTGGTGAAGAAGGTGTTGAATAGTGAGGCAATTTCAAGGTCAGATTTGCTGGTGTCGGGGCAGGGATTATTTTTAGTACCTGGCCTAAGGAGAGAGAGTTGATAGAGTTCCAAAATTTTGGGGGGTTTTTTTTGCATGATTTGTTTGCATTTTGATGTAGTATGACTTTTTATCTTTGATAACTTGTTTTTTGGCAAGGTTTCTTAGTTGTTTGTATTTAAGTAAGATGTCTGGTTGTTTAGCTTGGAGGTATATTTTCCAGGTTTTATCTCTTTGTAGCATAATCTTTTTGATGTCTTTGGTAAGCCACGGGGTGGTCTTAGTTTTTACTCTTTTTGTTCTTACTGGAGCTAGGGAGTTAAGGACATTTAAGAAAGTTGAATTGAAAAAGTCAATGGCTGAGTCTAATGGAAGAGTTTTCAGGGGGTTCCAATTGGTATTCCTGAATGAATCAGAGAAAGTAGTAGGGTTAAAGTTAGAGAGGTTCTGAGTGTGGATAAACTGGTGGGAGTGTGGGGGGTGAGGAAAGCTCGATGGTTGAAGGCAGGGAGGTGGTCTCCTAATGGGTCTGGTATGACACCAGATTGTATCACTTTATTGGGATGAGATACTAGGATCCAGTCTAATATGAAGCCTGGGGGGTTGGTTTTGTTGGGTCTAGTGATGGTGTTAGTAAGTTGAGTGTAGTTAAACAGATTGATTGACATGGTGGAGTTAGGGTTGTTGATTTTGTTCCAGTCTATATTTACATCACCCAATATGTAGGTTTCCAGTTTAATATTTGAGTAGGTCCAGGACAGGATGTCTTCCAGGGTGCTGGTGTTGTTACCTGGAGGAATATAGAGGGAAATGAAGCAGATGCTTTTATGATTGTTAATTTTTAGAAGGCCTGCTACAAGTTCAACATTATTGAAAGAAGGGATGGGATTAGGATATGGAGTAAAGGACAGCTGGTTGGTGTAGACTAGTGTGACACTGCCACCTCGATTACTTAGGTGGTCAGAGCGAAGTGATTGAAATCCAGGGGGAAGGAATTCAGAGTCACTTATGTGAGGTTTTAGCAAGGTTTCAGAGATGGCTGCAATGTCTGGTGAGTTGTGAGTGAGCCAGGCATGAAAGTGGGTTATTTTATTTTTTAGGCTTTGGGTGTTGATGGTGAGGAATTTGAGGTATTTATTGGTGGAATTATTGTGGGAGCTAGTGTGGTTAGCAGGAGAGAAGTTTGGTCCTGGATTAGGGTGAATGTCACCGGCTAAGCAGAGGTAAGTGAGATAAGGAATAAGTTGTTTTGGTTTGCACTTAGTTAGAAGTGTCTGGTAATGAAAAGGTCTGGGTTTGTAGTATTTAGTAGTGATTGGGAGAAGTTTTACTTTGAAGAGAAGGGAGGGGTGGGAGGGAAATAAGGAGGCTGAGATGTTGTGGAAGTGTGTTGTGTAGGGGAGGTGGGGAGGCAGAGGTGGAGGGTGTAGATGGAAGTGAGTATAGGAGGTGGCATGGTATAGAGGAAGTAGAAGAAGGATGAGGAAGAAAGTGGAAATAATGGTTTTAGGAGTAGGAGAGTGCATGATAGGTGGGGCCTGCTGGATGTAATAGAGAGGAAGTTAAGGGACTTAGGAGGGAAGTGGTGAGGTAGTGAGAGGCAGGTGGGGTAGAGGGAAAGTGTAGATGTCAACAGTCATGAAATTCAGGAAATCTCAAGGCAGGATACACCAGGGAAAGATATACATGCGGCAGGACAAAACTTGTTTCTTTTGAGTGTTAGTACAGGTTCTGTAAAAGGGACCAGTACAGCACTGGGAAAGTAAGCATTTGCTTTAGATGGATGTCAACAGTCAGGAAATTCAGGATTCAGATATTGATACAGTTGTTTCATGCCACTCAAAAGCTGTACATATCTTACATGAACAAAACCATTAAATAATGCTTATCCAAATTCAGTCAACAGACAACAATTCACAGACAAAAAAAATGAAATGCCATTAATATTCTAGACCCAAACTCAGACCAGTCTTTTCAGCTCGTCGTCTTAATATCTTCAGCCATTGAATTAAAATTTGGTTCATCCAACAGGTGACCATTTTGACAAAGCTATTATGTATCCTTTTTACATATTAAACTAAGGGTCAGATAAGGATCTTCTGAAATCTCTGATGGTCTCTATGCAACAATCCAAGAAAGGTGACCTTCAGATATCAAAACGCACTCAGTTTCTTCTTTAGTCCCATCAGTGTCATTCTAAATATTAATGACAAAGTGTTGCATATGCTTTACAGTTCACCCATCAGTTTAACACAGTAAACAACATTCCAGTCTTTCTCAAGTTCTTGCAAGTACATATGACAAGTTTCCATTCTTTAAAACACTAACAGGACTAGTGTCTGGACTCTTCTTGGTGGACAGATCTAGAACTCCATCTTTAAGGTAAAACACTGCATTGAGAAACTTGTCTGCTTGCTTTTCTACGTCAGTAATATTTGCCTCTTCTTGCCTTGTCAGGGCTTCTCCTCCAATTTTGGAAATGGAGTCATCTAAAGCAACCAAGTGTTCCTTTACTTTTTCTCGTCTTATTGGAGGGTCCAGGTAGTGTATATATCTTCTGAATCCCGGTACAGCCCGCCAGGTACTTATTGGAGGGTCCAGGTAGTGTATATATCTTCTGAATTCTGGTACGGCCCGCCAGATAATTCATATCTATTCCAGAATTGACCAGTATCGACCTCCTGAAGAAAGACAGTGCTACCTGGGAGAGGCTATGAGCAAGGTGAGAATGGTCATGAGACTCGGTGGCCTTGGAATATATGTTGAACTATTAAGTTGTTAGCTTCCAAAGTTCCTATCAACTTCATAAAACTATCACCATTAAACAGATTACAGACGACGTTTACAGGAACAATAATGCATTTTAGCTCATTGCTGTTGGACACAGTCTAAACTGTTATAATACTTGTATGCATAAATGAACACATACACACACACACACACACACACACACACACACACACACACACACACACACACACACACACACACACACACACACACACACACACACACACACACACACACACACACACACATGCACACACATTCGCGTGCAGAACAGGTCCTTGTAGCTGCTGCTATCAAATTATTTCCATGCTTGTTTGAACTGGATAAAGCCACTTCCAAAGTCAATGCATTTAATATAACATTAGGTCGATACAGATTTTTAAGGGTACCTTTTGAAATCTCAAAATCTCATTAGTGCAAAAGGTATTGCAGTCATCTTTAACAAACATGACAAAAGAAGTTAGAAGGAGCTGCTGCTATTAACAATAACATTGTAGCTATGGGTTCCATACAAGAGGAACTCAACTAACCAGGTTGTTGGACAGACAGAGGGTTCAGGCTGGGAAACTCAACAAAGCCAAATGCTAAACAGGTATCACTTCTCAATTATATAATACAAGTGCTGAATGGCCTATAGACAGAGTTGATATGGTTCATGCAGTTGAGCATATGTAGACATCTACTGATAATTTTTTCATTGCGATTGATTATAGGGATTAGCTGAGGACCTGTCAACATGTACTCCACACACAATGAAATTTAGAAGGCTGGTAGAGCATAATGTAGTGTGGTGCTGGTAAGTTGATCAAGTAAAGAGTTTTGATTTGTCAAAAGGTTACTGACCACAGTGCCAACTCTGAAATACTATTATGTGACACAAACTACAACCCTACAGTCTGATACAGGATGGATGTAAGAGGGCAGACATATTATTTATGCATCAAAGGCAATGGCTCATATGCAGACCTGCTACTTTATTTTATTTTTATTTTACTTTGCTAATCAGTATAGTGCACTGATTTCAGTGGACCATTTAGAGGCACTGCCCATACTAGTCTATCATAAATTAATGAAGATGTAATACAAATATAATGTAATACAGATATACATAGCTAGATAACCTTTAGAGTTCTTTACAAACTTTGCCATTAAAAATTAAAGGAAATTTACAAGAGAGTTGGCTATGAGAGTAAGAGATATAGTCTCATTCTGGATTATATTTGAGTCCATTGATTCAAACTAGCTTAATTAACTAACTTAATTAAACTAGTAGGAGAGTAAGGAAACGAGAGAAAATAAGAAATCAGAGGTAAGGGATATTATGAAATTTGTAAAGACTTCAGCAAACCTTCCAGGATGACTAAATGTAGAAAGGAGTGAATAGAGACAGGATAAGGTGATGAGATTTAAGATATATGCTGTGATCAGTGACACAGCATGAAGCATGCTATACAGAAATAGAAAAGTAAGTGCTAGAAATAGTGTTCATATTCTAAAAATTCCATAACTACATATGTTAAAACAATGAGTGAGAAGGTCACTGAAAAACCAATCAGTAAAAACAAAATGAAAACTCTAGCAAAGCTAAAACTTCCACTGAATGAACTCCGAACTCCCAACCCCTTGTATCAGAGGCACATGGGATATATGCAAATGATCCTTATGAACATCAGATGTTTCAGCTAACTGGTGATTCTGAATGCCCATGACTTGTTTTGTTATTTTAATGGACAATTTCAGGCCAATAAAGCCAAATCCCACTAGCTGTGGATATGCATATTTCAGCATTGTTATGACCTCATAGTACAGCACAAGCAGAATGTTTGACTAACCATAAGAAACACAGGGCTGTTATACCCAACTGATGTCCATTATCATTAGGGTCACTGCAAAAATATCCCAAACAACAAACTAAAACAATGAGTGAGAAGGTCACTGAAAAAACAATCAATAAAAACAAAATGAAAACTCCAGCAACGCTAGAACTTCCACTGAGTGACCTCCCAAACCTCTTGTATCAGAGGCACATGGGATATATGCAAATGATCCTTATGAACATCAGGTGTTTCAGCTAATTGGCGATTCTGAATGCCCATGACTTGTTTCGTCATTTTAATGGATAACTTCAGGCCAATTCAATCAAACCCCACTAGCCTTGGATATGCATATTCTGGACTTGTTATTACCTCATCAGCACATGTTGGAAAAGATGCCAGTAGAATCTGGCCAAAATCTACAACAGAATACTTTTAATTAATTTTTATACAAAGTGTTTGCTTGATTAGAAAGGATATTACACGTGATGAACAAATATGACCTCTAAGGACAGTACAAGCCATGCACATTACGAATAGCTTCAGGAAACCATATCTGAAAGAATATAAAGAAGATCTGACGGATAAAAATTTAGAGGTAATCTGGGTTGTATCCTAACTACCACTGACAACTTAAAACTTACAAAAACTGAAAGCTGCTTCAAAAGATGATTTACAGCTACATTTACTGTGAGACTTCAATATGTCAGGATGGAACAGATCAAGCAAAACTGTTTACATGTTTTACTTAATACATACATGGTTCCTTTAAAGGTAAAATGTCATGTATACAAGGACATTTATTGAAAAGTGATACCGACAGTGTCACTATGCATTATGTAATCAATTTTACTTAGTTATATTTTGTTTAATGGGTTAGTCTTGCAAGGTAGTATTTTCTGTGAGACCTCAATATGTCAGGATGGGCAGATCAAGCAACGCAGTTACATGCCTTACTTAACATATACATGGTTCTTTTTAGGATGAAATGTAATGTATACAAGGACTTTCATTTAAAAGTGATACCAACAGTGTCACTATGCATTATGTAATCACTTTTAGTTAGATAGTCAGTTAGTTAGTTTAGTTAGTTTAGTTAGTTAGTTAGTTAGTTAGTTAGTTAGTTAGTTAGTTAGTTAGTTAGTTAGTTAGTTAGTTAGTTAGATTTGGTTGAATGGGTTAGCCTTACAAGGTAATATTTTCAAGGGGACCAATACAAGTAAAGTACATAAAGTATAACAGTTTCATACACAGTTTTGAGCAAACAGTAGTTAGTTAGTTAATTGCAGTGCTTAGTACAAAAAATGGCATTAATGAAACTGTTTGACGGGAGAAAAATACAGACTTTTAGTGAAAATAGCAAATGCAGACATATTAAAAATAGCAATAACAGTACAGTGCAATGCTGTACAATCATTATGGGAAAGGCTGAAGATCTTTTGAAGCTTAATGAGTTAAACCTTGGAATGACATAGTGCAAATCTGAGTGCATGAAGCATTATGTGCTGGTCAAATATATCTGTAAAATGCTTAGCAAATATTTCATGACTGCAGAGTATGTGGCAAGTGTAGGAATTAGAATCAGTTCCGCGTGAAATTTCTTCACTGCCATAGCTGAAGCTAGGAGCTGATCTCTTCCAGTACAACAATTTCAACTTCTTGTTGTAAACTACTATTGCAAACATCATGAGGTAGTTGACAGATACTGCAATACAGTGCATTATAACAGTGCTGAAATTCATATGTTCCAGCAAAGAATACATGCACAGAGTGTCTGACAATGGTTCATAATTTGGCAGTCATGTATTTCAGTCCATTGCTAAAGTGTGGGAATTCACACATGTGACTTCAAATCCACAGTGCTTCCAGACAAATGGCCAGGTAGATAGAAAGATCTAAGCAGTGAAGGACATCCTGAAAATTGTGGTTATTCAAGTCAAGCTACCTGCTACTTATTTCAGTTAGAGTACCCATCTCCAGTCAATATGACTTTCATCAACACACCTTTTAATGGGCAGAAGGGTAGTTTTAAAAACTACAATCCTTATTTCTTTAACTAGCTTGATGAAGAAGCTTGTACAACCAGAACTGTTTTGCTGTAGTACTGTACTATTCCACATTTTACAAATGGCCAGTCACTTGCCAAACTGTCTCAACAGATCTGTATGTGCCAGACATTCATAGTTCACCGCCACCATAACAGCTACAAACAAATGCAATCTTAGGGTCATACTGCTCAATGCTAGAAGTCTAAATCTCAAAATTCACTCACTAGAAGCAATCCTTAAAATGGAGAACATCGAAATTTGTGCTGTAACAGAGATCTGGTTCAAAGCAGAGAACGCATTCATGCACTACCAGGCTATAACTCATTCCATACCTTTTGGCCGCAGAACATGGACTGAAGCTCCAGAGGCAGAGATGTTTCCATATTCATAAAGGATGGGTACACCTCCAGACTGGTAGCCCAACATAATGCATAAGAGATACTTCAGGTGCAGCTAACATGGGGAAAGACAGCGATTAAGGCCATAGCCTGCTATAGGTCCCCAACCATGTCCAAGACTCATACTCCACATTCCTAAGCACTCTGGAGAATATTAGGGGCCAACCTAACACTCTCATACTGGGCAACCTCAACTACCCCTCCATTAACTGGGTAAACTACTCATGTACCAATACACTTGCCCAACGTTTCCTGGAATTCATTAATTCTAATGCCCTGGACCAGCTCGCTCTTACCTCCACTAAAGGGAGCAACATCCTTGACCTGGTCATTATTAACATGGGCAACCATTGCTCTACACCCATAGTCAACTTCTCCCTGGTTAGATCCGACCACAAACAAATCACCTTGGAAATCCATACCCCCCGCAAAGGTAACCACCATGAAAAACTTCTCCAAAGCTAACTTTGGGCTTTTAAAAACAGAGGTGGCTAACGTCATGGCACCCATGCAAATGGAGAATAGCTGCATGACCGCCGAATCATACACCAATGCACTGTACGAGCACATACACAAATGCATGGATCTTGCCATACCCAATAGAACCAAGACACTCTCCTCCAAAAAAAGGAAACCAATCTGGTGATCCCCTGCCATAAATAAACTCTAAAATAGAAGGAAGAGGCTGATGCTGAATAAGGTGAGCCCCAAGACTGGAAAAACTCCCTTATCAGCTTCAACAAAAAGTTGAGATCCCTCATCAAATCCTCTAAAGCTAGCTATGAAAACAGAATTGCAGCAGATAGTAAAGACAACCGCAAGGCCTTCTATAGTTATGTAAAGAATCTCCACGGCAATACCCAGATTTGCTCTAAGCTACTGCACAATGGTCCCAGCTATACCGAGCCAACAGATATTGCCAATATACTGGCCAACAGATTCAGTGCCAACTTTATCCCTCTCCCTCCCAAAAGGACCAATCACAATAACAGTAGTTTGCCAGGCACCCAGTATTACTGCTGCACAGGTTAAAACAGCACTGTCCAAGGCCAATAATACAGCTTCTATGGGACCTGGCAATATCCCTGGCTGTGTTCTACATGAAGTACAGAGTGAACTGGCATCACACCTGTGTGCCCTATTCAATCACAGCCGCACCTCAGGCTTTGTCCCTACTGAATGGCATACTGCTACAATCATCCCACTCCACAAATGAGGAGTGACAACAGACCATGGGAACTATCGCCCCATTTGCCTGATGAGTCTGATATGCAAAGCTATGGAACGCATCACCATGGACCTACTAAACAAGGATATAGGGGATCTCCAAAGTCTGGATCCCACACAGTTTGGTTTTGTGAAGGGTAGATCATGCCTGCTCAACCTAGTTGACTTCTCTGAGTCAGTCACCAGAGCTGTGGATGAGGGCAAAGTGGTTCATACAGCCTACCTTGATCTGGCCAAGGCCTTTGATACCATTCCCCACTTAGGAATCATAGAAAAACTCACTAAGCTAGGGATGAACCCCTATATCACTAGGTGGGTTGCAAACTGTCTCACAGATAGAGCCCAGAGTGTGAAAGTAGATGACTCCAAGCAGACTGCTGACTAGTCACGAGTGGAGTCCCACGGGGTTTGGTCCTGGGTCCTCTCCTGTTTGGTATCTACTTCTCTAAAGTCCAGGCCAACATGAAGGGACTCTGGCTGACAAAGTTCGCAGACAATTGTGAGTTGGGAGCTATAATTAACTCCCAAAGTGATGTTGACATCCTGAAGAAAGGCCTCACTTACACCAACGACTGGTGTCAGAACCATGGCCTTAAGCTCAATGCCAAAAAATGTGACGTCATCCCCTTTGGGAAAAACTCGGTTCCCATGCATTACCATATCAATGGTAGTCTACTGAACACAGAAGGCGTTATAAGAGATCTGGGAAGACAGGTTGACAGAAACCACTCTTTTGACCACCACATTGCCGCTGTAGTCAGAAAGTCCTTCTCTGTGGCACATCTCATTACTAAGGGTTTTGCATCCAGGAAGAAAGAGGTCATTGTCTCCCTCTACTCTTCCCTCATTAGGCCAATCATTGAGTACAATGCCCCATTTGGCATGTACCTCATTAGACACCTGCAACAACTGGAGAGGCTGCAAAAGTACCCCACAACGATAATCCTAGGCCTTAAACAGTCATCCTATATGGACAGACTCAAAAAACTCCAACTATTTTCTGTCTCATAATCACCTACTTAGAGGCGATCTCTGCTTGACTTACAAAGCCGTGTCTGACCCAGGTCTGTTAGAAATGCTACATATAAAGAAATCCCAATCCCTCTGCACCACATGCTCCACAGACCTCAACCTCATTACCACAATCAACAGAACATGCTGGAGGGACAGGTTCATAACCCAGACTGCCCATGCTGTGGAACAGACTTCCCATACATGTCAAACAGAGCACCTCACTGGCCCTCTTCAAGAAAAATCTTGATGAGTGGATGGGAAATAGAAAATTCACCCTGGGGATCACTCCAGTGGCTCTACTTGACAGAGGCATTGGGAACTAAGGTCAGGTGGCATGATGCCAGGGTAATCCTATGGGCTAGGCTTGTAAAGTCTCCAGGGCAATTAGCCTAATACACCTATGAACCTATGAACCTATAAGAAGTTACTAGGACTGCAGACAAGGAGACTATTGAGGAACCCAGCCAAAATTCAAAATTTCCCTCAACTACTTTCTGGTGTTTCTTAAAGCAATTGGAAATAATTGTAGTAACTCTGCAAAGAATACACATTCATCTTCCTTAGTTTCATAGTGGACATCCTGAATTCTTTCACTGAATCTGAGAATTTCCATAGCTCAATAAATAACCTTCCTCATGCTTCACTTTGTCCTCTGGCTGAATATGCAGCAACTGTCCACTTTAGGGAGGTATATGTGAAACAAATAAATAACCTGTTAAAAAAACCTAAAATGCTCATGTAGTGGATGCTCAAAGCTCCACCTTATGTTTTTTTGCAAGGCTGCTGACAAAATCACTGAACCCGCCACTTACATCTAATACCTTATTCCTTACCACTGTTATAGTCCAGAATGTTTTAAACATTCCATCCTACTCTCTCTATCCAAAATACTCCCCTCAAACCCACAAAGACTTTCAACCTAACTCCACTCTCTGTCCCCTGGGTAAAACCTTTCATAAACATCTTTGCAAACAACTACTCAGACACATGGACAGACATGGGTTTTTGTCTGACAAGCAACATGACTTTACAAATGTATTCAGTACCACAACTACACTCCTCTCTGCAACCAATTCAATGAAGGCCACATTACTGGTGGCATATCTGAAGACATGACTAGGATATCTGAAACAGCTAACCACAATCTTCTGCTATCTCAGTTTGCCAAACTTAACTTTCATCAAAATATTACTTATTGGTTCCAAAGCTATTTGGAGAACAGACCCTTTCATGTTCACTCTAATAATCATATAGCTACCTAGGGCACACATAATACTGGGGTCCCTAAAATTTCAGTTTTAGGCCTCCTTCTATTCTCCTTATTATTTGTCAATGACCTTCTTAGTGACCTTTCCACCTTAAACAGTATATTGCATGCTGATGGCATCTTAGTACTGCAGGCAAATAATTATCCTATCAGTTTTCAAACCCAGCTTCAACCATCTTTTTCCATTCTTTGCCACTTGGTAATGAATAACTTTAAATAAAATAAAATAATGTTATGCTATTCTCATCCCCTCATGAATGCCCTACTGTTAACTCATTCCCTCCAGTACAGCTCTTTTGAGTGTGTACATTTAACTCCCTGTGCCTGTGGCCTGAGTCTTTACAAATGAAGTTATCACCTTACGGGGTGGGATGTTGGCGTAATGGTTAAGGTGCTTACCCTAGAAACACAAGGTGGAGGGTTTGATTCTGGCATGGGGTAATTGGCTAGGTTTAAAAATGGCCCATAAGGGCAGTTAGCCTAGTACTAACCTATGAATAGAGTTCTACCAAATACTCATTGTCAGACATCAGATATTAATACAATTGTGTTTGCCATCATGTATGCTCAAGTTGAAAATTTCTGATACCTTGTATGTACCGTGGTTTTGGAATTATTAATGCAAATTTGAACAAACAATATTTGACGGCAAGAGCCATCAGTAGGAGGTAACCGCAGATGCATCTGGAGGCGTCACCCGGATGTAATGAGTTAATATAAGAGACAATCAATCATACGCCGTGTTACTGAATACAAATACTTAGGTCTCACCACTGATTTCCCTCTCACTTTCTCTACCAATACAGACAATATTATTAACAAAGTTCTTTCCCAACATAACCTATGCTGTAGAATCTCTCACGTTTTATCTCCTCTGGATAGAATTGTACTGGCTAAAAAGTTCCACTTCCTAAATTGGAATATGGTTGACCTTTCTTGATCTTTCATTTTTCCTAAAACACTAAAACATTACAGACAACTGAAATAAATTCTGTGCATCTGCACTTGTTGTCATCTCCTGTACTCACTGTTGCCACAGAAATTGAAGTATTTCCCAGTTTCTGACAAATTTGCTTATTTATTCAGCACTGCAATACTGAAAATACTAAAATAGAATAATAATTCCTTCCACAGAGAACTGACTTACTCCCTACAAAGTTCACACTTGGACTACCAACTCCCTACAAATGCCTCTTTTTAAAACTGTTATGGGTGAACAGGCCTTTTCCAGACTTGGACCAGGCCAGCAATAGAATGTACCTCCTGATTTAATGGGTAAAGAAGCTCTTGTTAGTTTCAAATCTATACCTCCTTTACAGCTCCATAATAACTATGCATGCTCGTAATTATGTCATTTATTTATTTTTATATATGCAATTACATGTTAGTTACCAGACTAGAGCACCGATCACAGCATGATCAAACCCAGGCTCAGCTTACGCCAATTTCCTTCCTCCAAATTCTGCTTGATACTCATGCTTTTATCCAACATTTTGCAAAAAGTCTAACTTCTACATTTTGTCTTCTACTATATATGCTTGTAAATATAACTTGTCTTTTTGCTATATATGTAAGTTGCATGTGTAAGTTTTACACACATATATATATATATATATATATATATATATATATATATATATATATATATATATATATGTGAGTATATTTGTTTCTGCCAGATAGATTCATACGTTCATAGGTAGGTACTAGGCTATTGGCCCTAGGGCTTATATAAGCCTAGCCAAAAGGTACCCTGGCTTTTACCACCCAAGAAAATTATTTTCCTGTGCCCCTGTCAAGCAAAGCCATTGACGTGATCCCCGGGGTGAATTTCCTATCTCCCATCCAATCAAGATTTTTCTTGAAGAGTGCTAATGAGGAGCTTTGTTTGATATAGATAGGTAGTTTGTTCCAGAGTATGAGAAGTCTCTGGGACAGGAATCTATACCTCCAGCATGTTCTGTTTATTGTGGTGACAAGGTTTAGGTCCCTAGAGCGTGTAGCTTGGAGGGATTGGGATTTCTTTAAGTGGAGCATGTCCAACAGCTCTGGGTTTGACATAGCTTTGTATTTTAGGCAGAGTTTGCCTCTGAGTAGGCGATATGTGACAGAGTAAAGCTGGAGTTTTTTGAGACGGTCTGTGTAGGGCATCTGTTTGAGGCCAGTAATCCTCTTTATGAGGTATTTCTGTGGCCTTTCTAGTTGTTGTATATGTCTTGTGAGGTACATACCAAAAGGAGCATTGTACTCTATAATGGGTCTAATGAGTGATGAGTAGAGGGGAACAATGACCTCTTTTTTCCTGGATAAGAAACCTTTTGTGATGACGTGTGCCACGTAGAAGGATTTCCTGACTACTGTGGTGATGTGATTATCAAAGGAGAGACTACTGTCCACATGTGTCCTAAGATCTCTTATCACAGTTTTGGTGTTAGGTAGACTACCACCTATGTGGTAGTTCATTGGTACAGAGTTTAGGGATGACAATGCACATTTTGGCATTGAGCTTGAGGCCATGGCTTGGACACCAGGCATCTGTCTCAATGAGGCTCTTTTGTAGGATGTCCACATCTTTAGGAGTTTTGATTATGGCTCGTAATTTGCAGTCATCTGCGAACTATGTTAGCCAAAGACCTTCTGTGTTAGCCTGTACTTCAGAGAAGTAGATACCAAACAGGAGAACACCTAGGACTGAACCCTGTGGTACTCCACTTGTCACTGGTCTGAAGTTGGATTTAGAGGCTGCTACTTTCACATTGTGGGTTCTGTCAGTGAGCCATTTGGCAACCCATCTTATGACATAGGAATTTATAACTAGTTTAGTGAGTTTATCTATAATTCCAGAGTGGGGGGGTGGTGTCAAAAGCCTTGGCAAGCTCTAGATAGGCTGTGTGAACCACCTTACCCTCATCTACGGCTTTGGTGACCACTTCAAAGAAGTCTATCAGGTTTAGGAGACATGATCTGCCTTTTACAAACCCGAACTGGGTAGGGTCCAGAGTTTGGAGATTATCAATGTCATTGTTTATAAGTTCCATGATGATAAGTTCCATAACCTTGCAGACCAAGCTCGTCAGGCTAATGGGGTGGTAATTCCCAGGGTCCGTGGTGGCTCCCCCTTTGTGGAGTGGGATAATCATTGCTGTGCACCATTCAGTGGGCACAAAGCCTGAGGTGAGGCTATGATCGAACATGGTACTTAGGTGGGGTGCCAGTTCATTCTGTAGTTCATGTAGAACGCAGCCTGGGATGTTGTCAGGTCCCATGGATGCTGTGTTCTTGGCTTTGGAGAGTGTGTTTTTTACCTGTGCAGCTGTGATTACAGGAACTTTGCATTCTTCTGTTACAGAAATGGGTCCTTTAGGGGATGAGAGGGGGCAAAGTTAGCACTGAACCTATCTGCCAGGATGTTGGCAATATCAGTTGGTCTGTATATTTAGTGCCATTGTGCTGTAACTCAGAGCAGATCTGAGTGTTGCCATTGAGATTCTTGACATAGCTATAGAATGCTTTGTGGTTGTCTTTAGAATCAGTGGCGATTTTGTTTTCATAACTAGCTTTGGAGGATTTTATGAGGGATCTCAGCTTCTTACTGAGGCTGACCACGGAGTTCCTCCAATCATGGGATTTTACTCTTTTTTGCAACAGTTTCTTTCTTCTGTTGTAGAGTTTGTTTATGACAGGGGACCATCAGATTAGCTTCCTTTCTTGGAGGATAGCATCTTGGTTCTGTTAGGGATTGCACGATCCATGCACTCGTGTAAATGCTTATAAAGTGCAACTGTATAGGATTCAGCAGTCATACCTCTCTTATCCGTCAGCATGGGTGTCATGAAGTTTGCTACTTCTGTCTTAAGAAGCGTAAAGTTGGCTTTGGAGAAATTTCTTTATGTATACTCATATTACCCCATTCATAATATATGCATATCTTTCTCTACTGTATTTTATACATTTACTACTGTGATTGCACACCTGTCATGGCATCAGGTTGTGGCTGAAAAAGGTCTTCTAAACAGTCCACCTACCTGGTTACCAGATACAAATAAATAAATAAACAAATAAATAAGCAGCCATGTAGATTTTGGATGGAAGCAGTGGTTTCAGTCTTCTCTAAGGCTACACAGACAAGGACTAAAAGGTGAAGGTGTCTCGATTTACTTCAAAAATAAATATACCTGAAGGCTGGTCAAACAGGATAATGCACTTGAGTTTCTCCATGTTCAAATTACCATAGGCAGAATCCAATACCACCTCCTTGCAAGCTATAGGTTCCCGTCTATGAGCCATGAAACCCAAACCATGTATTTTACCTTAAGGGAAACACTCATCATCGAACCCAATACTATATTCATGGGCAACTTTATATACTCCACTATTAACTGGGAATCATATGTGACACCAAACATACAGGCACAAAGATTCCTGGATTTTGTAAACACAAACTCTTAACACACCAACAAGGGGTGCAACCATACTAGATCTGGTCCTCAACACGCAAACAAGAGGTTCAACCATACTGGATCTGGCCCTCACTAATATGGAAGATTGCTGCACACCCGAATGGTCGCATTTGAACTAAAAATAAAACCTGGAACCTCAGCTAACCTTGGAATAATCAGGAACTATTCTAAGGCAAACTTCCTACTATTAAGTGATAGCCTGGCAAAATGTCAAGCCCCATAAACCCCAAGAACACTACTGCCTAAACAGAACTGTTCAAAGAAACTATATACAGGCATGTTAATAG
Organism: Protopterus annectens; assembly: GCF_019279795.1. Taxonomy (NCBI): domain Eukaryota; kingdom Metazoa; phylum Chordata; order Ceratodontiformes; family Protopteridae; genus Protopterus; species Protopterus annectens. The sequence goes on along the minus strand of NC_056729.1, from coordinate 1,547,873,455 downwards.
CTACATTGAGGCATCTGTACCCACCAGGAAGAAATACAGAACTAACTCAAAAAAACAAGCTACCCAGGTAGAATCACAACATCAGTAGGCTCTATAACAGAAGGAAGAAAATGATGGCAAAAATTAGGAGGATAAAAGCACTCTCATCAAACTAAAAAAAACAACTCAGAGGACAAATAAAGTCTACCAAAGCCAAATGTGAGGTAAATTTGGCCTCCCAGCCCAAGGACTACCATAAGGCATTCTTTAGGTATGTCCGCAACCTCAAAGGCAATACACAACTGTGTGCAGAGCTCATTTTAAATGGAACCACCTATATTGAGCCAGACAATATACTAAAACTACTGGCCAAGAAAGTCAGCTCCAGCTATACCTCACTCTCCCCCTCAACCTTCCTTCGGGAAATACCATCAAATATAACTTTAACCTGTTATCAGTAGGGAACAGGTCCTTAATGCTCTCTCTCTAAGGCCAAGAACATTGCATCAGTGGCCCAAATAATATCCCTGGATGCCTTGTAAATAGCATGAAACATGATCTATCAGGTCCACTGGAATTGCTATTTAACTGTAGCCTCCAAAAAGGCCTGGAGCCTCATGAATGGAGAACAGTAATAGTCATCCCTCTGCACAATGGTGGGCCAGCTACATGCCCTGGAAACTACAGACCCATAAGTCTCTGTAGCCTCATATGCAAAGCCATGGAAATAATTATCATCGAAATGATCAATAATGACATAGAAAACCTCCAGATGTTGGACCCAACCCAAAATGGTTTCACCATGGGCAGGTCATACCTACTCAACCTGATGGAATTCTTTGAATAGGTCAACAAAACAATGGATGAGGGCAAAATAATTCACCCTGTATACCTTGCCTTTGGCCAAGAGATTTGAAACAATCCCCCACTCAGACATTGTTGGCACACTTAAGAGGTTAGGTACAGACCTTTATGTAACATGGTGGATAACCAGCTGGCTCACAGACAGGATCCAGGAAGTTGGAATTGGGGAGTCCACCACTAAAAAGAGGCCAGTCACAAGTGCAGTCTCTCAGGGATCGATCCTGGCACCACTCCTGTTTTGCATTTACTTCTCTCAAGTCAAGGTCAATGTCAATGGCTTCTAGCTGACTAAATTTGCAGATGATTGCAAATTAGGAGCTGTCATTGAAATGCCCCATGACACAAATGTTCTCCAGGAAAGGAGTTTGGGAAGTTATCTACCCCTGGTAACTATCATATTGACAACATACTCCTAAGAACTGACCCAAGTCAAGGACTCGGGGACACACAAAGACAGTAATGTTTGACCATCACGTATCTACAGTAGTGTTGAAATCATTCTATGTTGTGCAACTTATAAACAATGATATGGAATCTAGGTCCAAGAAAGTAATTGTTCCATTGCATTTTACATTCATCAGATGTATCATTGAGTACAATGTCCCCTTTGATATGTACCTATCCAGGGATATTCAACAACTGGAACATCCACAGAGGCTCCTCACTAAAAGAATACAAGGCATAAGTGGCATGTTCTATGCAGAACACTTCAAGGCCCTATCCATGTATTCTATCTCCTACAGGCTGTTGAGGAGATGATCTATGCCTGGCACACAAAGGCATTGCCAGAACCCACTCTGATGGACCTCCTGCATATCTGCAAAACAAACAGCACCAGAATTACCCATTCTAAAGAATTAAACCTTGCCTGTTATATAAATAAGGCCTGCTGGAGAGACAGATATGTATCCCAGAGACTATCCCGTCTCTGGAACAGGCTCCCCATTCATGTAAAGGAAAGTTCCTCCCTAACCCAATTCAGGTGTAACTTGGACAATTGGAATGGGAACAAGAAGTCTATCCCTGGTTTGGTAACACTGTCTCTAATGGATACAGGCAGCCTGTAAATTTTTCTTCTCTCAGGCCCCAGCTTGTAAATGTTTCATCTCCCAAGCCCCTACTTACACTTATCAAGGGTACCAGAACTTGTCAGAGATTTGGGAAGCATAGCTAGGCTTAAAAAGGCCCTTGTATTTGTTAGCCTAGTAAACACCTATGAACCTAAAGGACCTGCTTCTTCCCACAGTGTGCAGATATATTTCAATCATGACTACAAGCTCTTTATGAGCATTTTCTCAAATAAATTGGCTGTTGACTTGAAGTTAGTAAGACACTTGGACCAATGTGGTTTTATTATGGGTAGGCAAACCTTTTATTGTGTGGTTAAGACTTAACTGACTAGGCCCATGATCAAGCAGCACAACTCATCAGCTTAAATACTTAAAAGGCTTTTGACAGGCTGTGCTAGAACTTTCTGATAAGGGTATGGAGTGAATTAATTCTCCCAAGTGAATCTGCCAGGCTGATTGCTTCACTATATGAGAGAGCAGTGGACAGAAATAAAGTTAATGTTAAGTTATTTAAAGAATCTTCCTTAAGGATGGGCACTATACAGGGCTGTCCCCTTTCCCTTCTTCCCTGTACCATAAACCATTAGCAATGTTCTTGAGGAACTATTAGATTAAGGAGCTAAAGTTTGGGGTCGAGGAATTTAAAATTTCACTGTATGCTTATAATTTTTTGGCTTACCTGACTGATTGCGTGAGTGACATGGAAAGTTGAATTTGATTATTGTGGGAATCTGGTTATATTTTGGGTGCAAGGAGAATCTGGCAAAAACAAAATACTCATATTCTTTTGAAATGGAAGCTCCACTTTTTGGAATATATAGGTCACTTGCAATGTCTGCGAGTACAGGTAGCTTCTCAAGAGAGGAAAACAGTCAAGTTGACATATGACTCTCTTCTTAATAAATGTAAATCTTTGCTGTAGAAATGAACATGCCTGAATCTGGATCCTTCCCATAGAATAAAGTCCTTACATATCAGCTAAATCCCACTGGTACTTTTTTTTATTTTTGTGCATGCCAATGGCTCTAGATAAACTGATGAAAAAGCTACATAGACAAGTTTCTATGGGAAAATGGCATAGCTAGAGTTTCTTGGCAAAATGTGGTGAGGCTTGTCACCTGTGGGAATCTGGAAATCCCAGACATTTAAGCTAAATGAACAGCCACTCAGTTGTGGCTACTTTTGAGCTGGTCCAAGTCTCTGATAAAAAGGTAAACAGTGAGTGGGGTCATCTGGAATAAGACCTGACTTGTAAGGAATACAATGGTGCAGAGGGCAGTAAAAGAGTTAAGAAAGAGTTTTGAAGATGCAGTCTTTAAGGGAGTGGAAGGAAGTCTTACAACCAATTGTAATTAGTTTTGGAGAGGACTGGTTCTTGTCTTGTCACTATTTCAACGAGATGGTCTGTTACTGGAAACAGGTTATGAGTGCAGGTGAGTTGATCAGTGGGGATAAGGTTAAAGAAAACTGGGATCTTACAGAGGATGACTTGTTGGCACATGGTGCCCTTTCATCTACGGAAAATAAAACACCAAGAGACTTGGCCAGGGACAAATTAATTCTGAGGTGGGGTTTGCTTCTCTGTGACTAAAAGGTTGGTTCACTGGTGAGCAAAATAAGTATGATAGCGTATATGAAGAGCTGAATGGAAGGGTTTTTTGAGAACAGAAATTCACAGATTCATAGAGTCATAGACTGTCACTAAGCAAACAACCCAAGGGGCCTTTCTAAGCCTATCCACGTTTTCCCAAAAGAATAGTGATGTCTTGCGTCTGAATAGAACATTGAGGGCCAGACATTTATAAGCTACCTCTCTCCTTAAAGGACATGAGTGCCAGGCACAGTGTAAATTTCCTATTCCCCATCCATCTGTCTAGGTTGTGCTTAAACTGGGGTAATAGATGCACTCAGATTCACATGTATAGGAAGCCTGTTCCACAGGAGGAGCAGTCTCTGTGACACATATCTGTCTCTCCAGCATGTCCTGTTTAAGTCACAGACAAAATTCAGGTCCCTTGACCTTGAATTTCTGGTACTTTTTGACTTATGAATATGTAGGAGATTCATAAGTCTGGGGTTTGTGAGATGTCTTGTAAGCCAGGAATAGATCACCCATCAGTAATGTCTAGGAGATTGAGTAGAGGGAATGGGCTTTAAGGCACTCTGCATAAAGCAGGTTTGTTAGGCCTTGTATTCTTTTTGATTCTTCAAGGTCACTAGAACAGGGTTGTCAGCAGTCTTAGGTTGTCCACAAATTAGCAAGTATTTTTGGATGGAAGTGTCTCCATAAGTATTTCTATACTCTTGGGAAGTTAAGTCTTATGTTTCCAGGTAACTCAAGCAGGTGTTGGTGATGTTTTAGAGAGGAAATATGCAACTGATGACATATATTTTGTGACTGCCCAGGCTGGACTCATGCATTTGTGGTTGCCTTTAGAGAAAATCTGGCCTTACAAAGTAGAGTTGTCATGTGGGAGTATATTTTCTTGGACAGATACCAAAAATAGCTGGATGGGAGCAGAGTGAGTTCTTCTGACATTGATTACACTGCCATTAAAAAGGTAAGAACTCATAAATGGAAGTTGCGGGACAATCGAGAGATTTTGGAGCTGTTCGGTATATATTGCAGAAAATACACTAGAACCAAGGGTTTCTTTGCTTAGTGGACAGAGATGCATAAAAAGTAAGGCCCTTGGTGAAAAATCCCCATGCCAGTCATAGAACTGTAAGGTGATCCATACTTTCCAGCTTCTTGTTTATGTGGGCTAATAGGCCCAGCAATAATTATTGTGTTGTTATTGTTTTTTGAGTGTCTTAACAAATATTACAATATTGTTTGGATAGTGCCGAGATATAAATCTTTTTCAAAACTGATCATATGCTAGTATTCATTATTTTATTAAAATTTACCTGTGTGCAAACTCTGTAAAGAAACAAGGGGGGATTAATAAAAAGTGGGAAAATGAAACTGTGATCACCAGTACTGGGTCATTCCCTTTGCATTAGTCAACTTTAGAATAATGTCAGCCATTAAGGGCTTATATTCATAAGCCACCAGTGACTCCATTGGCTATGTGCCATGTGTGTGCATTGCACTGAGGGTAACTGTATAACAAGTGATTTATTAATAAATAACCTTGGAATAAAAATAGAAAGCTAGGGCATTGTTTCTTCTGAATAGTTTAATGTATAAAGTACTTAATAACAGGCATTGTTCCTACACTCAAAAACTCACAATTCATTAGCAACAGTAGTTACAGACTAAGTGAGAGAGGCTTCTATAGGATGGGATATCAAACTGGAATGCCTTGCCTCAAAAGTTAGTTAAAGGCATTTGAATGCACACCTTAATGAAGTTACACCATTTAAGTATTTTAATGAGCCTGGCTAATTCAGCTTTTACTTTCTATTTGCTTGAGAATTCATTCCCTATAAACATTGTAAATAAATAAATGTTTGATTTTCTCGGTGCTCTCTAAATGCTGAAACACATGGTTTGCACTATGATAATATTTATCATGATTACTTTAACATACCTACTGAATTCTTGCTAGCAGGTGAAAGATTTGCTTGTGCTCCAGTTTTCTTGTAGCCCTATTATATATGTTTGTTTTTCTGTAACACTTTTTGGATATTTGCGTGCCTTTTCTGGATGGTTGTTGCCTCTTGGCTCAGGTTATGGCAGAAAACTGGTCTTTGGATCAATTCATTTACCTGGTTAATAATGTTAATAATGTTAAAAAAAACAAAGGGCCCTTCCCTGATGCCAGACAACATATGTTGTCATACAATTACTGCTCCTTATTGAAATGTTGGCACTTGAAATGCCAAGTGCCACAAGTTGAAAATAAAAGACCAAAAACCCATTAAAAGAACAAATATGGAAGATCGCTGTTCTCCTTTAAACTTCTTTTTTGAGGGGGATCAGCTCCCCCACATCCACCAGACTTATATATTCTAACTTCAAAATCACCATACCTTGGAGAGAAGAGAATATTCCAGAAAATGGCCATCTCAAACTTTGTGTATGTATGTCCTTTTTTTCCAACTATTCAGTCTCTGCATTTCAGGACTCACTCTAGCTGGTCCAGACATTTCAAATGGTTAGCTATGATGACTGATAGTCTCTGACAGTACAGGAACATTATCAGGATCAGATGCAATGATCCATTTAAGTCTGATTTATCACCCAAAGGTTGGGTCATATTTGATAAGAAGCAAGATGACTCATGCCAGTTCAGTCAGCTGATTGAACAAATATGGGAAATTGTCCACTGACCACTTTCAGACCAGTCTGGCATTATCAGGATCACAATCTAATTTTTAGACTTTCCAAGTGACACTTTTACTTGTGGAGGAAATCTGCGAAAGTGTCACTCGGAAAGTCTGGAAGTATGGATTATGACCTCTTTCTTCCTGGATGAGAAACATTTTGTAATGAGATGTGCCACATAGAAGGACTTTCTGACTACAGCGGCAATGTGGTTATCAAAGGAGAGGTTGCTGTCAACCTGTGTCCCCAGGTTTCTTATCACACCTTCGGTGTTTAGTGGACTACCGCCTATGTGGTAGTTCAAGGACACCAAATTTTTCCCAAAGGGAATGACAGTGCACTTTTTGGCATTGAGCTTAAGGCCATGGTTCTGGCACCAGTCATTGGTGTCAGTGTGGCCTTTTTGTAGAATGTCTACATCAGTTGGAGAATCAATAATGGCTCCCAGTTTGCAATCATCTGCCAACTTGGTCAGCCAGAGTCCCTTTGTGTTGGCTTGAACTTCAGAGAAGTAGATTCCAAACAGGAGAGGACCTAGGACTGATCCCTGTGGGGCACCACTTGTAACTGGTTGGTAGTCAGATTTGGAGTCCGCTACTTTTACAGTGTGGGTTCTATCAATTTGCCAGTTGGAAACTCATCTTATGACGTAGGGGTTTATGCCTAGTTTAGTGAGTCTATCTATGATTCCTGAGTGAGGTATGGTGTCGAAGGCCTTGGCAAGTTCTAGGTAGGCTGTGTGAACTACCTTGCCCTCATCCACAGCTCTGGTGACAGACTCGAAGAAGTCTATCAGGTTGAGCAGGCATGGTCTAACTTGCACAAACCCAAACTGCATGGGGTCCAAAGTTTGGAGATTCCTTTTGTCCTTATTTATAAGGTCCATGATGATGCACTCCATAGCCTTACATATTAGACTCATCAGGTTAATGGGGCAGTAGTTCCCAAGGTCTGTAGTTGCTAACCCTTTGTGGAGTGGGATGACCATAACAGTGCACCATTCGGTAGGAACCAAGCCTGAAATGAGGCTGTGATTGAACAGGGTACTCAGGTGTGGTGCTAGTTCACTTTGTAATTCATGTAGAACACAGCCAGGGATATTATCAGGTCCCATGGAAGCTGTATTCTTGGGTTTGGACAGTGTGGTTTTTACCTGTGTAGCCATAATAATAGGGACTTGGCATTCCTCAGGTATTGTGATAGGCCCTTTAGGGGGTGAAAGGGGGGTAAAGTTCGCTCTGAACCTGTCGGCCAATATGCTGACAATATCAGTTGGTGCTGTATATGTATTGCCATTGTGCTGTAACTCAGAGCAGATCTAAGTATTGCCATTTAGATTATTGACATAACTATAGAATGCCTTGTGGTTGTCTTTAGAATCTGCAGCAATTTTGTTTTCATAGCTAGCTTTAGAGGATTTGGTGATGGATCTCAGCTTTTTGCTGAGGCTGACAAGGGAGTTTTTCCAGTCTTGGGACTTCACCCTTTTCTGCAACAGTTTTTTCCTTCTGTTGTAAAGTTTGTTTATGGTGGGGACCATCAGATTTGCTTCCTTTTTTTGGAGGACAGCATCTTGGTTCCGTTTGGTATGGCCCGTTCCATGCACTTGTGTATGTGCTCATACAGTGCATTGGTGTATGATTCATTCATGCACCTATTTTTCATTTTCATGGGTGTCGTGAAGTTAGCCACCTCTGTTTTTAGAAGTCCAAAACTGGCTTTAGAGAAGTTTTTTACAGTGGTTTCCTTTGGGGGGGGTGAGAGTGGGATGTGGATATCCATGGTGATTAGCTTGTGGTCAGATCTGACCAGGGAGGAGTTGATTACTGGTGTAGAGCAATGGTCACCAATGTTAGTAATGACCAGGGCAAGGATATTTCTACCCCTGGTATTTTGACGGGATAGCAATTTGTTAAGGTGCTATACAGACATGACTCATGGTCATATTGGACACTGGGAAGGATAATGGATCAGGGCCTTCCAGGCATACTGTTATCACATTATATATCTATTTGTCTGTCTCTCTGTCCCCACTTACCATAAAACACTGTTCAAATCTGTCAATGGGCATACTATTTTCTTATTTACTTTTACAATGATCATAGAGATTTGGATTTAAAATTTTCATTTCAGATTTACAGCAAAAATATTGCAGCCATTTGTTAAACAAAACAAAAAAATTCTCGCAATGAATGCAGACTTTGGATGAGGAACAATAAATTTCTCCTTCCTTCAAACTCATATTTATTGAAAGTGCATCTCACAAACCATTAAACTACAACTCTTGTCAAATAGCATATTGTGATGTACTAACTAGCAGATTTGTGAAAGGCACAGAGATTCAGTAGAAAATTGTGTAATACATTTCCTAACAAACATGGGCAGCCCACTTGTCAGGGGCAGTCCAGGAGCACAGTCTAGTGAAGTGACCTCGTTAGCGTTACACAGTAGTCAAATCAAGACTGAAGGAAGCAAACCCTGCACCACAGGAAGCAGCTCATTAAAAGGGCATTGCTTCCGCTCTAAGAGCTAGACTGCTGTAGTCCAAAACAGTGCACTTCATGCCATATGCCTGCAAAGGCAAACTAAATTAAAATGCATTCATAGATTAACTATTAACATTAAACATAAAGATTTCATGCATGCAGTTTTTTTTCAAGACCAAATAACAAAGACAGCGTCAACAGAGAACTGGTTTCTACAATGCTGCCTCCTCTTGAACCCCCCAAAAAACAAATTCTTGCGCTTTACTCCCACCAGGAAGTCACTCCCACTCAATTTCTTAATCTCATCCAACAATGGCATACTCATATCTCCTGATCCAACAACTAAACTTTTAGGGGTTACTATTGATAACAACCTGAACTTTGATACCCACATCAACAATACCATAAAAACTGTTAACAAGAAACTAGGATCTCTTTACAGGATTAAACCCTTTCTCTCCCCACTAGCTAGAACCACTATTGCCCACTCCCACCTTACCTCCATACTTCTCTCTGCTTCCTCCATATATACAAACCTGTCAAAATATAACCTGAACAAGCTGACCAACTCATATAACAACACTGCCAGATTTGCCACTGCTTCTCATTTCAAGACCCATCACTGCTATAACCTGAAACAATTAGGTGGGCTAGAGTTCCAGAATCAGATTCACTATAACCAACTCACCATTGCCCACAAGACCCTCTACCAACCCATAAAGTACCCCAATTCTTTCCAGCCTCATTACCCAATATAAAAACCTCAAAACATTAAGATCATCTAATAAACTACTTGTATCAACATGTAAATCTAATAACATGGCAGGAGATGCCTTCTTCTCTAATGCAGTAGGAAAAACTGGAACCAGCTACCTTACGAACTTACATCACTGTCCTCTTTTACACTTTTTAAGCACAATCTGAAACTCTATCTGAAAACCCACTGGTTATGTCCCTGTACAAATCCAGACTAATCCTATCTGCTCCCTTCTCTCTCTTGCTTTAGACCTTATATCTGCTCTGACTTTTGTCAATATCCACCTAATTACCTATCCTTTACACAGACATATCTTACCCTTTACAGCTAATTTAACTTGTTTAGCCAAGTCTTTGTAAATACAGTAAAAAACTACCCCATCTAATGCTTCCAACAATTTCTGTACAAACTGTGCAAGTTGTTTTTTTTTTACAATTGCTGAAATTTTAACTATGTATCTGTACCACAACTTGTTACCTAAATTTATGTTGAAACTGTGTAAATTTTTGAACTGTTGAAACATTAAGATTGTATCTATATAAATTAACCTTTACTTGAATAGTTGTACTAATGTAACTTCCTGGAGCTTATCTCCCCAGGACTCTACTGAAAATGGACATGCATCCAGTTAGACCATCCTTTTCAACAAATGTAAAATAAATAAACAGTCAGCAAAACAATGGCAATGCTCCTGCTTACTACAATTGATTTTTTTCTTTACACAATAAGAACTCTGGGATGCAAACACCAAATATTTACACACACACACACACACACACACACACACACACACACACACACACACACACACACACACACACACACACACACACACACACACACACACACACACACACACACACACACACACACACACACACACATGGTCATAAAAGAATATTTGTCTCTGTGCCGAGACTGAGCGCTCAGACTTATAGATGTATTTCACCTAGTTGTGTGAGAACAATACACTGCAATCCATTGCACCCCTGATGTCTATACAACCTCTTAGCTCAAGAATCAGACATAGACCCAAAGTCAGGAACATTTTTAAATATTGCTGATATACTTAGAAAGTTACTAGTATAATAGGTTTTAATTAGCAAGCATTTTACAAAGGATATGAAGTCTGAAACTTAACAAGATTATAATTTAATAACTCAGTCAAACGTTTACCAAAAAAAAAACAGACATTTTATAAGGAAGTGATCACAAACATCACACACACACACACACACCGAGGGCCAATTTGGAGTGTCCAATCCACCTACTGCATGTCTTTGGGATGTGGGAGGAAACTGGAGCACCCGGAGGAAACCCACGAGACCACCGGGAGGACATGCAGACTCCACACAGAAGGCACCCCAGCCGAGAATCGAACCGGAGAACCTCTTGCTGTAAGGTGGCAATGCTAACCGCTGCACCACCATGGCCGCCCATTTATTTGACTATGTCATATTGAATATGTGCTTTCCAAGTTAAACATTTCAGTAACCAGCAATCCATTGTTAATGTCACTCACTATCGTAACTAATATTTTATAAATCCTATCCTGTACTAACAGCAAATTTCTGCTTCTGGGAACTGAACCTATACACAACTAAGATAGTATACGTATTGCCTAATGCAATCACTAACAGCTATTGGTTAAGCCATGTATGCTTGATAAAAGTTTAGGTATGCCTGCTCAAACTGATATGGACTGGTGGTCTGAATAGTATTATCAGGCTTGCAGTCATACCTGGTACATAATTACTCTGTGCCTCTCTAAGGCAAGCAATTCACAGTTCTGTGCTATCTCTTTAGCATCTGCACAGTAGGCAAAAAATTATGAAAGCATAATGAGTAATGGTATTGGCTGGACAACCCATTCTATATCATTGCCTGGTGAAAGGTCACTATACCTACACAAATGAGGGGTGTTTGCAGTCTTAAATTCACCCTCCCATCAGGTCAGAAGGTCCTACTTGAGCCTCTTCATGTCACTATAATGGTGATGACATTGTTTCCCACTGCATGGAATGACATTCACACTGGAAATAGACTTAGCCAAGCTATTCCAAGCCTCAGCCTTATAATGAAACCTTGCATAATATGCCCTGCAGCAGCCTATGGCTGTAGCACTTGACAAGGAGTGCCACAAAAATTGTGAACTACTCAAAAACCAAACATTTGGGCTCTAAATGGAACACCATTCTCACCTGTATCAACCATGTCTATAGATATTAATCTATGTGTCTGAATTTGTGTCCACTTCAGATTTTGCATTTAACAGCTTGTGCATAAAAATGCACAGCATTGCTACTTTTATATGGTTCATAGTTTAGTACTAGATTAGCAGCCCTTTCAGGCCATTTTAAGCCTAGCCAGTTACCCCCTAGGAGAATCAAACCTTGTACCTTGTTTCTGTAAGGTAAACACCTTAACCATTATGCCAACCTCCCACCCTTATGATGTGCAATTGAAAGCACAAATATTGCTTAGCAGATACATACTATCCAAAATGCTAATGGCTGCATACCAGCACCAGGCAATTTTGCACTACAGACAGCAGCTTTTTTCTCAATTTTTTGTCTTGGGATGTGAATCATTGTTCACTGCTAGTGACTGCTGAAGTTACAAGCACAATGTCAAGCTGCATGCAAAGGATGTCAAAATAAAACAAAAATATTTCTGAGCATCCGTTTGTGATGCTATCTTAAATTTTGAACTTTGGTTGTCTTATAAAATGAAAATATGCACATTACTAATGGCACACAAATAGCACTACATCTAGATCTGAATCTTGATACCATGGCATTAACATGACTCATTTGAGATTAATGCAATATCTGACACCTACAACAAACATATTTATGAAGAAGAGAAAGTAGCTTACATACACTCAAGAGGTGACATTTTCTTACTTTGCATTAAACATCCTAAATAAGCCTTTTCTTGCAGTTGTCCTTTGTAAGTTCTCAGAACATGTTTTGATTAATGGTAGATATATATATATATATATATATATATATATATATATATATATATATATACAACAGTTAAGCTCATAATTCACGACAGCAAAAATGTTTTAAATAGTACAGTTTTCATAACTTTTATTTGGTGAGCATACATCTTGTTTTTTATGGTAGTCTGACAAAATGCAACACCATTTTGATTTTTG